>NW_027648438.1:147500-185000 GCF_949987685.1 Ammodytes marinus
CACACACACACACACACACACACACACACACACACACACACACACACACACACACACACACACACACACACACACACACACACACACTAGGAATGTACACGAGTACATGTCTGTGTGCACCTGTAGCCGCTTAGTAAATCACAACCATTTATAACTCAATATTGATCATATGCATCATAACATGACATGAAACAACTTAATACGGGAATTATCTATGAAAACTCTACGTAGGAAAAACAGGGCTTTTTCTATTAGGTAAAAAAAAACAATAAACGAAAACCTTTATTTTTCTTATTCTTTTTTTTAAATGACTTCAACGTGTTCTGGAAAAACGCATTAATTAATTTCAAATCAGAAATGACACAAACTACCTATACACACACACACACACACACACACACACACACACACACACACACACACACACACACACACACACACACACACACACACGGTCATGTCCTCAGAACAGGTGGAACAAGAAAGAGAAAGAGGAAAAAGGAGGTCCATATATGGGCGTTATGGGCAGAGCTAAGTGGTTGGTGGTGATAAAAGCATGCACTTGAACTAAACAGTCATTACTACACGACACTACAGCCTGGGGACAAGCAGCCATATTGACTTCACCTTTCTTCCCCGTGGCGTTCTCTCTGTCTGTCTACCTGCTGTACTGTCTGCCGCTCATTCTACTGGACCTGCTCTACCAGGTATGTTTCAGTGCGGGACTGTTCACCTGTTTATTGTTTATGTAGATCAGGGCTATAACTTTGACTGTTCCAGCGTTGTTAGAAAGATTTTTTTTTTTTTTTTATAAAAAGAATGGCAATTTCTAACTAATTACGTGTAAATTTGCATCTCTTTAAGAAAAAAAAAAAGATGTAATTTTCTAAATATAAAAAATACTCTTTACAGGGTCGTAAAAATGCATTTTCAACATGTTTTTAAGAAGAAAATGTCTCATAAATCAGACAATGCAACTATAATGACTATTGTTTGACTGTTTATTTGAACAATATTCTGATCGTTCATATTGAAAGAATTAGTCAACTGAATGGATCATGAATCACACATTAACTTAAAGGCTCTTATTCAGCCGTCGGCCATTTTAGCTTCAAGCAATAAAACTATAAAGACAAATAAAACAATAACGACAGAAAGGATTAACACGACATATTAACTTGTTTTATACTGTTTTGTTTTGCCATTTCAGTCTCTAGTCTCCCCCTCTCTCTCTCTCTGTCTGTCACTCTCTCTCTCTGTGTCTCTCTCTCTCTCTGTCTGTCACTCTCTCCCTCTCTGTCTGTCTGTCACTCTCTCTCTCTCTGTCTGTCACTCTCTCCCTGTCTGTCACTCTCTCTCTCTCTCTCTCTCTCTCTGTCTGTCACTCTCTCTCTCTCTCTCTGTCACTCTCTCTCTCTCTCTGTCTGTCACTCTCTCTCTCTCTCCCTCTCTCTCTCTATCTCTCACTCTCTCTCTTACCTTTTGCACTATTCAGAATGTATTAATGGTAAATATTACTTATTTTATCTGATCTTATTTTATCCTTTTGTTCCTATTGCACCGTCGGTCGGAGAGAAACGTAATTGAGATTCCTCTGTCTGTCTGTGTGTGTGTGTGTGTGTGTGTGTGTGTGTGTGTGTGTGTGTGTGTGTGTGTGTGTGTGTGTGTGTGTGTGTGTGTGTGTGTGTGTGTGTGTGTGTTACCTGGGTCTGCTGTGAAGAGGACTGAGACTCTATGGAGGGGATGGGGGGGGGGGGGGTCTAACCACTACACCATTAGCGACCTGCAAATTAGAGAGAGAGACAGTACTACGTTAACAGAGACACTCACTCACTCACACAAGAACACGCACACACACATACACTCACTCACACACACAGACACATGCATGGACGCACACAGAGACACCCACACGCACACACAGACATACACACACACACACACACACACATACACACATGCATGGACACACACACACACACACAGACATACACACACACATCCACACACACACGCACACACACACATACCTGCAAACTGCGTCACAAACCTGTTCACTGAAAGACTTATCAGAATTATTTTTAGTTCAGAGGCGTTCCCAAACCACAGACCAATCAAAAGGGACTTTACATATTTCATAACCGCGATGAATAGAGCTCACCTGTGTGTTTCAGAGAAGGGACTTTCTCACCCTCCCTCTCTCTCTTTCTTGTTCCACCTGTTCTGAGGACATGACCGTGTGTGTGTGTGTGTGTGTGTGTGTGTGTGTGTGTGTGTGTGTGTGTGTGTGTGTGTGTGTGTGTGTGTGTGCGTGTGTGTGTGTGTGTGTGTGTGTGTGTGTGTCTGTGTGTGTGTGTGCTACAGGTGCACACAGACATGTAGACGTGTACATTCCTAGTGTTCAGAGCGTCAGTGTGAGTTGGTAGGATACACCCAGACCGGTTTGTTCTCTTTATCAAGAACCAAATAGAATGATTCATCAACTCTAGCGCCCCCTTTGGACTAAAGCGGTAGTGTTTTTACCACGCCAGCTGTTGTTCCTGGGTGAGAGTACCCATGACAAAGGCATTAAGAAAAACTATATAAAAATAGCATTCTTTGCACTGATGGTCTCGTTTGCTGTTACTGAGGAAAAATGAGACTGTTTCAGAATTCAGAAATATGTTGTATTGTGTAATGTTTTATTGTCACTTTTTGACCATAGTGTGTGTGTGTGTGTGTGTGTGTGTGTGTGTGTGTGTGTGTGTGTGTGTGTGTGTGTGTGTGTGTGTGTGTGTGTGTGTGTGTGCGTGTGTGTGTGTGTGTGTGTGTGGAACATATTGTAGAAATTGACAAGGCGATTTTGGCTTTGCTGCTGATTGTACTTCTACTGATACAACAGATGTTTAAACTGTTTGTCTTTCTTGATGCTCTTTCGTGCGCTGCTGCCTTGTTTTAACGCCCTACAATCATGTGATCTTCATTTTCTCCATCACAGTCATTTACCTGAGACCGGTTTACCTGTCCTCTGAGGCCCCGCCCCTCTCTCACCTGTCTGCCAGGTGTTAGTCTGTCTACTGTTTGAAATGGATTCTGCTGCATCACAAGGTCAGTAAAACAAACGCACCTTTTTAGGCAATTAACCATTATTGATCATGATTATTTTGATAAGTTATGAAGCACTTTTTTTATTATTAATTTACTGAAATCTTCTGATGTTTTTATGATTTTTGGTAAAACTTTATTTGAAGGGGTATGTATAAGACTGTCATTGCACTGTCTTATACCACAGTCTGTGTGAATCCTCTATTCTGATTGGCTGGAGAACATTCCATAGGTGTGGATTAACCCCTGATGTATGGACACCTAGATGGAACTGTTTACATTCTGTCCACTTTAATGCGTCGCCGCTGATTAAACTGTGTTGATAAGGGATTTATAAAGCCTAACATATCCTGCCGTGCAATAGCCTCTGGACACCACAGGATGGCGCTCGTAACACAAGAACTGTAGTAACGATAGTAGTAAAATAAAGTGGCTAAACTTAATGTCCTCTGGCTAAACGTCAATGGTGGTCTCGTTAAAAAGGTGAGTAAGACCCCTGTTTAATTTGAAAAAGGTTTGTAACTGAGTTTACATGTATTTAGCCACCAAAGCCCGGCTGCACTGTCTATCTGGACACAGGCTACTGCTGTCAGTCAGTCACTGCCTCACGTAACTTCTGGCTGTAGCCCGTAATACACATGTTCGCCAGTCATATTCTCCGTGAAATGCGTTATTTATTTTGGGGGAAATGCTTTGTTAGCTCGGTGGAACTGTTGTTAAACATGTTGGGTGATTACATTTAATGTTTGTACAGCGTGCGCAATGTTTTCTGACTTTGTATATTGCTAGCATAACAGTAGCTCTGTGGCTAACAGCTGCCGCAGTCTCCCGTTGCACTTGCTCGTATCCTTGGTCCGACTTCCCAGTACAATTTGAACGCACCGTTAAAGCCAAATTCTGTCGTTGCCAGGTCGTATCCTTGGTAGTTCCTATTGACTGGAGTACTGAACTACGTTTTCATTACATAAGAACCTTATGGGTTTGCGATGGGTATTCCAGTTATTATATGAGGTCTCAGGTGTTGCTATGGAAACAAGTTGTTATTGGTTCGAAAACAATCTAATTTGATCGCAAAAAGGCATGAAAACATAAATGAGTGGCCTAATTATTATTTTTATTAGTAGGTGACTATGGTATAAGCGGGTTAATGCCCTTCGAGGTGTCCATGTATCATGGATTAATGGACACCGTGGAGGCGAGAACTGTCCGACGCGCAGCGGAGGACAGTTGCCTTCACGATCATTCGGTCAATTATGTCACGTTTAATGCAACATTTACATTGTATGAGATATCTTTGTTATGACAACTTGACATAAGCTGAGACAAAATATCTTGTCCATGTCATGGTTATGTCGACATTAACCAATAACATGACCTGTCATAAACATGTCATAGTAGGCTAATCGCTATAAAGAGCTCTTATTTATTTTATCTCTTTATTTTTAATTGTTTTAGTTTTACAGTCTGTAGTGTTTTCTCTCTGATGATGGCGTTTCCTCAGCGCAGTTTCCTTCCTGTTTTTAATGAATTTCTTGTTTTGGGGTATGGATGGGTGGGAGGGGGAATGTGTTTGCATGTATGCATATCTCTGGGTGGGGGATGTGGGGGGGGGGGGGGAGTTGTATTAAGCACTTTGTGTTACATTTGATTGTATGAAAAGTGCTATATAAATAAAGTTTGAGTTTGATTGAAAGCATTATTATGGCTTTATACAGCAGACAACATGCTCCCTCTCATGTGCTATTGCTTAATTGTTCCAGAGGTGGTGAGGAGCAGTAGGGATTCAGATTACTTGACACTATACTGTAGAGTGTTTGTGAGTGTGTATGTGAGCAAGTACATTTGGTACGGCTAAGTATGGTGACCCTGCTTACCATTTATTTATTTATTTTGTATTGTACTTATTTATCTATTTTCTTCTTTTCGTTTTTCTATATTAGTGTACTACATGTTCAAGTGAGTGGGGCGGGTGGGATATTTTATCTGATCTTACTAACGCCTTACAATCATGTGATCCTCTCCTCTCCCTCACAGTCATTACCTGAGACCGGTTTACCTGTCCTCTGAGGCCCCGCCCCTAGCTCACCTGTGTGCCAGGTGTTAGTCTGTCTGCTGCTGTTTGACTGACAGACCTTCAAATGGCAGCTGCTCCTCCAGAAGGTTCCCTGGCTGCTCCTCCAGAAGGTTCCCTGGCTGCTCCTCCAGAAGGTTCCCTGGCTGCTCCTCCAGAAGGTTCCCTGGCTGCTCCTCCAGAAGGTTCCCTGGCTGCTCCTCCAGAAGGTTCCCTGGCTGCTCCTCCAGAAGGTTCCCTGGCTGCTCCTCCAGAAGGTTCCCTGGCTGCTCCTCCAGAAGGTTCCCTGGCTGTACCGCAACTTCCACAAGGTCAGTAAAAATTTACCATTATTATGATTATTTTGATAAATTATGAGGTACTTTTTTTTCTTATTATTAAACTTAAATCTTAGGATGTTTTAAGATTGTTTAACTTATAGATATCATCATCAGCTTTTGCGGGTCTCTTGTCTGTGATGAATGTGTTTTGTTGTGTATTATCTTTATTTTGTTCTGAGCTGCATTTTATACAGTACATAGGGACAGCCGGCGCAAAGTGGTTTTACCTGATCATGTCTACGGGACCTGAGATGGTTCATTTGGACGTTTAGTGATTTCTGTAGGTGACTGAATAACTTGTGCGTGTGTGCGCAGTGTGTGTATGATGCAATTATGAGAAGCCTGTAAGTGCGTAACATGCTGCATTCCAAACATTGAAACCAAAATACTCAATGTCAAACTGTTTACATTTTCAGATCCAGACCTGGGATGTGGGAAATGTGCCCTCATTCACATCCAAACAATCAACAAGACCACAGCCAGTGGCCTCCGTAAACTAATCATCGTCAACAAGCTGGACTTTCTTCTGATCACTAAGATCTGGCAAATACCCAATAACGATTCATCTCTCAAACGAACAACCCCCGACGGATACAAATACCAGTACAAACCGTCAGGTGGCCTCGCTGTTATACACAATAAGGATTTCAGGTTCACAGAACTCACTTTTCCCCCAGTAGAATCCTTTGAATTACTCGCTTTCAAAGCCATCTGCACAACTGTACTCCTCATTTACAGGCCACCTGAACCTATACCTCCCAATGACTCATATGGCAAGTTCTTAGTAGATTTGACAGAACTCCTCACAAAAGCCTCATCCCCCTCTACATATCTGCTCATACTCGGTGACTTTAATAACATCCTGGACTCAGAACAAAGGCTCGAATCTGACTTCACATATCTACTGGAAAAATTTTCTCTGACCCATCATGTCACCTCCCGCGCTCACCTTGTGTGTTGCTCAAACCTGCCGGTAGGCAATGTCGGGGAAGGATCAAGGTGGCCCAACCTCTACATAGAACATCCTCCCCTGTTTGATGAATTCATCATGTTCACCATCCCTCCCCCCAGCCCAGCTGATGATCTCACAGACCAGATCAACTCCCTCTTCCTGGAAACCAAGAGCATTCCTCTGCTGCCCACCATCCTGCTATCCAACGTGCAGTCTATCAAGAACAAGATGGACAAGCTGAGAGCTTGGGTCAAACCCAACCAGAAAATCAGGGAACCCGACCTTGTAGCGATCACTGAAACGTGGCTCAAGAAAACTGACCAGGATGACTACAGCATAACTGGGTTTAGCGGCCCCTTTCGGCAGGACCGGTCACAAAAAATGTCGGGGATGAGTCGAGGTGGAGGAGTGTGTTTTTATGTAAACGAGCAGTACTGCCAGGACGTCGTTATCACGTCTTGGGCAAAGCTCTGCAATCGTGATATTGAACTCTTGACCATCTCACTGCGCCCTGATGACAAAAAGTCGATACTTTTCTTCACGGTTGTTTACATTCATCCGGGAGCCAAACCAGCCAACCTAGCCAAGGCGGGACAGATCATCGATACCCTCACTGACCGACTCAACAAAATCTACCCGGATGCCCCCAAGTTCGTCCTTGGAGATTTTAACCAGTGTAGAGATATCCACGGATACACTCTGAAGACTTATGACCAATATGGCACTTTTGCTACAACTCAAAACACAACACAAACCCCCGTAGATCGGTGTTATGGATCTGTGAGAGGCGCTTATGAGTCTGAACTCAAGCCCGGCCTCGGGGGGTCAACCCATAAAAGCCTGTATTTGACGCCCAAACCTCATTCAGGAGCCTCGAGTTAGGTGAGAGGGGACAGTGCCTCGAGTGAGGACAGTGTCTCAACTCTCCAGGCATATCCAAATTAGGCTGCTACCTAGGGGGCAAAGTGATTTTATGGGCATGGAATGTTGTGAAAGGTTGTTCACCAGAAATGATATCTAGAACCTTCAAGGATGACAATATGTTGTAAAAATGCTATAAGGATTTGTACTCTGGCTTGATCCAATATCTAGATTTTTGGTTTTTAAAGAGATGCAAATGTGTGCATAATTTGTGAAATATGCCACATTTGCGTATATATTAAAATATTTGGGATTATTTTAGAAAAAAACCTCAATACAAAAAATTATTGTGTTAATGTCAGTAATCCACTGGCAAAGTTTCATGATATCTATAAGTAAAAATAAATATCAATTATACCCTCACATTAAACCATGGTTCTGATTTTCTATTTCGGCCCCCTGTAGCTTTCCAGCAGGGAGTTGACCAGGTTGTCCACCCAGGTTGTGATCCTTGAAGGTCCTAGATATAATTTCTGGTGAACGACCTTTTACAACAGCCCATGTCTGTTTTCAGAAAAAAGTGAGTTTTGCCCCCTGGGTATGTTTTGCCCCTGGAGCAGTTTGGGGTTAAGTGTCTTGCTCAAGGACACAACGGTAGAGATGGTGGGCAGTGCGGCACCGTAGATGTAATACTACATTTTAAAAGCACAGGGACTGGGATTGCTTTTTTATCTATTTTTTTAAACTTCTGACAATATTGATGAACTTTTGACATGGTGTGTCTGTTACAGATTAGAACACTGGGAGGGGCTCTCAGAAAGTAGTTTTGTGTCTGTTGGAAACTGTGTCTGAGCAGGGGTCCACTTTATGTAACTTTATTGTTTATGTTTTGGACGGTGATGGTAATATATCATGACATCACTTCTCTGTGTATCCTATAGTGTGTGAGGAGTATCCTGGATGTTCTCTTTAATTATGTAAATAGTGAAACACACCATGACTCAATCAGCTGTTTATATAGTGAGTGATTAAACCTATATTGGGGAAAAGGGACATGCAATATTCCTAGAACTGATTTTTTTTAATTTTTTTTATTATTAGTTTATTTCAGGGACATTGCACACTAATCAACATTCAAAATGTAAGTGAGCCAGAGTAATAATAATACAGTTGAAAGAAGTGTCCTTATATGTTTTGCTTAACATTTACCTTTAGTTTAAACAACGTCCTTAGAAACATGTAAAGTAGAGTACGCCATTAGTTTTTTTTTGTCTTTTGTTTTTGTGTTCATTTTCTCAGTTGTGTGTTTGTGTTCTTTAACAAAAAAAAACAAAAAAACAAAAAGTATAAAAAAAGAAAAAAGTGACAATAACATGTGAGGGTAACTATGAAAATAATGTTTTTTTTTAAAGATTTTTTTGGGCATTTTTATGCTTTATTGATAGTGTAGAGACAGAGTTGAAATGGGGCAGAGAGGGGAGTGACATGCAGAGAACGACCGCGGGCTGGAATCGAACCCGGGTCGGCTGCTGGCCGAGGCCCATGGGGGGGACGCCCTACCAACTGAGCTAAGGGCCCCCCTTATGAAAATAATGTTTGTTTGTATTGTTATATGGGAGATTGGTAATTTGTATTATTTCCTACTGTCTTCTGATACTGGTAGAAGCTGGAGAGAAACAGCTTTATGTTTTATTCTGTAAATAAATTCTCAGGGAAATGACAATGAAGGAAATCTTGAATTGTGATAATATCCACAACAAGCAATTTGACACATTTTGGTTTATATGAAATGAAGGTTTGAATCACTGATCAGAGAATAAACTTAATTAATCAAAGTTTCCTGTTTCTCTGTCATTATTGATTTGTTTGAATTTGAAGGCAGATGACCTCTAGGGTCAGTAAGTGGCTCGAATAAGACAAAACTCCCTCTCTGCTTTATGTGTGTGTGTGTGTGTGTGTGTGTGTGTGTGTGTGTGTGTGTGTGTGTGTGTGTGTGTGTGTGTGTGTGTGTGTGTGTGTGTGTGTGTGTGTGTGTGTGTGTGTGTGTGTGTGTGTGAGTGTGAGTGTGTGAGTGTGTTTGTGTGTAAGACTGAACTAAAGAATGTGATAAAACGTGTAAAAAGTTAAAATGTGGAACTTCCCACTGACAAGAGACGATGGGCCGATTAAAGATGGAGTCAGTGATTCTGGAGAACGCTTGTTGTCAAAATCAGTGAATATCTCCTCATGATCCACTACCTGTCTGTACTGTGTGAATATCTCCTCATGATCCGCTACCTGTCTGTACTGTGTGTGTGTGTGTGTGTGTGTGTGTGTGTGTGTGTGTGTGTGTGTGTGTGTGTGTGTGTGTGTGTGTGTGTGTGTACTGTGTGCTGAAAGAATGCCTAGGTTCTGTAAACTGGTATATTAACAGAGAGGGCCCACCATAGCTAGCTACATGCCCGTTTACAGAGCCTAGACTGGGTATTTATTCTCAGGGCATGCCGCACACACACACACTCAGTACAGACAGGTAGTGGATCATGAGGAGATATTCACACAGTACAGACAGGTAGTGGATCATGAGGAGATATTCACACAGTACAGACAGGTAGTGGATCATGAGGAGATATTCACTCAGTACAGACAGGTAGTGGATCATGAGGAGATATTCACACAGTACAGACAGGTAGTGGATCATGAGGAGATATTCACTCAGTACAGACAGGTAGTGGATCATGAGGAGATATTCACACAGTACAGACAGGTAGTGAATCATGAGGAGATATTCACACAGTACAGACAGGTAGTGGATCATGAGGAGATATTCACACAGTACAGACAGGTAGTGGATCATGAGGAGATATTCACACAGTACAGACAGGTAGTGGATCATGAGGAGATATTCACACAGTACAGACAGGTAGTGGATCATGAGGAGATATTCACTGATTTTTACATCAAGCTCCAGAATCACTGACTCATGTGAAACAGTCTCTACTGTAAGAATCTAAATGAGTCATTTCTGCAATGAAGAACATTAGATCCCAGAACAATAACAATTGCCTATTGTACTCTCAGTTACACTTTAACTTCAAAGTGTTATTGTCATGTGCACAATAAGAAACATGTTCTCAGTCACACTCTCTCTCTGTGTCTCTCTCTTTCTCTCTCTCTCTGTCTGTGTGTGTGTCTCTCTCTCTCTCTGTGTGTCTCTGTGTGTGTCTCTCTCTCTCTGCCTCTCTCTGGAGCTGCTTTGTTATGATCATGTGTTCCCTTTTTAAACAGTGTAGTGTGGATATGAGGGGACTGGAACGCAGGGTTGATTAATACAGTCAGACAGCGACCCCCGCAGGCCAATGGCCGTCACTACAGGAATAACACAGACACTTTCTCTCTCCCTCACACACACACACACACACACACTGTCTCACTCACACACACAAACACACACACTCTCTCTCTCACACACACACACACACACACACACACACACACACTGTCTCACTCACACACACAAACACACACACACTGTCTCACTGACACACACACACACACACACACACACTGTCTCACTCACACACACAAACACACACACACACTGTCTCACTGACACACGCAAACACACACACTGTCTCACTCACACACACACACACCCCCTCCCTTAGGGTCAAAACGTGACAATAAAACATGCAGAGCAAGCAATGTGACAAATAATGCTTCTATTACACTTCACACTTAACAGCAACTGTAAGTTCCTCAGAGCTAATTTAAGAACTACTTTACTTACTGCTACTTTATTATCTTATTTTATCTGAAACAACCCAGCTTGTTTATGAGGTCATGTCGTCAGAAATGCAAAAGGTGGTTACATACTCACTCACTCACTCACTCACTCACTCACTCACACACACTGAGACAGACACACACACACTCACTCACACACACACACTGAGACAGACACAGTCACTCACTCACTCACTCACTCACTCACACACACTGAGACAGACACACACACACTCACTCACACACACACACTGAGACAGACACAGTCACTCACTCACTCACTCACTCACTCACTCACTCACTCACTCACTCACTCACTCACTCACTCACTCACTCACACACAGGTGGAACAACATAGAGAAAAGGGGGAAGCTGATTAAATAAATGGCACAATGCCCCTCCCTGAAACTCACAGGTCTATTCATCATGGTTATTAAATTAAAATAAAAGTCAATAACTTTTAATTGGTGCACCTGTACAATAAAAATAATTTTGATAAGTCTTTCAGTAAACAGGTCCGTGAGGCAGTCTGCAGTTATGTGTGTGTTTTTCTCTGCGTGACTGTATGTGTGTGTGTGTGTGTGTGTGTGTGTGTGTGTGGATGTCTGTGTGTGTGTGTGTGTGTGTGTGTGTGTGTCTGAGACTGTGTCTATGTGTGTGTGTGTGTGTTTTGCATATGTATTTGTACGCATGTGTGTGTGTTTTGCATACTGTCCTCGCATGTGTATGTATGTGTGCGTCTGTGTGTGTATTTTTTTTATAAAGAACACAAACACACAAATAAAAAAGACAAAATAAAACAAACGACTAACATGGTGTACTCTACTTAACTAGGCCTACATACTAAAGCTGCTGGTTTGCATAGTGTGTGTCTGTGTCTGTGTCTGTGTGTGTGTGTGTGTGTGTGTGTGTGTGTGTGTGTGTGTGTGTGTGTGTGTGTGTGTCTGTGTCTGTGTGTGTGTGTGTGTGTGTGTGTTTTGCATACTGCACAGTTCAATAGGAAGTATTAGGACAAGCCCTCATATTAAGTGCACCTTACTTCCCGGTGTTGTTCACTCTGTCTGTCTGCTGTACTGTCTGCCGCTCATTCTACTGGACCTGCTCTACCAGGTATGTTTGACTGTTTGACTGTTTACCTGTTTGTTTATTTAGATCAGGGCTACAACTTTAACTCTCCCTGCGTTCCAATCCCGAACAACATAGAGAAAAAGGGGAAGTTGATTAAATAAATGGCACAATGCCCCTCCCTGAAACTCACAGCTCTATTCATCATGGTTATTAAATTAAATTAAAAGTCAATAACTTTTAATTGGTCGGGGCACACCTGTACAATAAAAATAATTTTGATAAGTCTTTCAGTAAACAGGTCCATGAGGCAGTCTGCACTTATGTGTGTGTGTGTTTTCTCTGCGTGACTGTGTGTGTGTGTGTGTGTGTGTGGATGTCTGTGTGTGTGTGTGTGTGTGTGTGTGTGTGTGTGTGTGTGTGTGTGTGTGTGTGTGTGTCTGAGACTGTGCGTGTTTTGCATACTGTCCTCGCATGTGTATGTATATGTGCGTCTGTGTGTGGATTTTGTTTTATAAATAACACAAACACACAACTGAAAAAAGTGAACACAAATAAAAAAAGACTAAATAAAACAAACGACTAACATGGCGTACTCTACTTAACTAGGCATACATACTACATACTAAAGCTGCTGGTTTGCATAGTGTGTGTCTGTGTCTGTGTCTGTGTCTGTGTGTGTGTGTGTGTGTCTGTGTGTGTGTGTGTGTGTGTGTGTGTGTGTGTGTGTGTGTGTTTTGCATACTGCACAATTCAATAGGAAGAATTAGGACAAGCCTCCATATTAAGAGCACCTTACTTCCCTGTGTTGTTCACTCTCTCCGACTGCTGTACTGTCTGCCGCTCATTCTACTGGACCTGCTGTCTACCAGGTATGTTTGACTGTTTACCTGTTTGTTTATTTAGATCAGGGCTGGAACTTTGACTTTCCCTGCGTTCCAATCCCGAACAACATAGAGAAAAGGGGGAAGTTGATTAAATAAATGGCACAATGCCCCTCCCTGAAACTCACAGGTCTATTCATCATGGTTATTAAATTAAAATAAAAGTCAATACCTTTTAATTGGTCGGGGCACACCTGTACAATAAAAATCATTTTGATAAGTCTTTCAGTAAACAGGTCCGTGAGGCAGTCTGCAGTTATGTGTGTGTGTGTTTTCTCTGCGTGACTGTATGTGTGTGTGTGTGTGTGCTTGTGTGTATGTGTGTGTGGATGTCTGTGTGTGTGTGTGTGTGTAAGTGCGTACGCATGTGTGTATGTGTGTGTGTTTTGCATACTGTCCTCGCATGTGTGTGTGTGTGCGTCTGTGTGTGGATTTCTTTTATAAATAACACAAACACACAAATAAAAAAGACAAAATAAAACAAACGACTAACATGGCGTACTCTTAACAAGGCCTACATACTAAAGCTGCTGGTTTGCATAGTGTGTGTCTGTGTGTGTGTGTGTGTGTGTGTGTCTGTGTCTGTGTCTGTGTGTGTGTGTGTGTGTGTGTGTGTGTGTGTGTGTGTTTTGCATACTGCACAGTTCAATAGGAAGTTTTAGGACAAGCCTCCATATTAAGTGCACCTTACTTCCCGGTGTTGTTCACTCTGTCCGTCTCCCTGCTCTCTGTACTGTCTGACCTTCATTCTACTGGACCTGCTGTCTACCAGGTATGTTTGACTGTTTGACTGTTTACCTGTTTGTTTATTTAGATCAGGGCTATAACTTTAACTCTTCCTGCGTTCCAATCCCCATACTTCCATACTATTTAGTATGCCAGGAAAAGATTTAGGATGTTCCAATACATGCACGTCAATTGTAGTATGCTTAAAATTCATAAATTTGCCCCACTAACTCCAATAGCATTTTGTAGTATTCGTCTTTATTCTTGACATTTCTCGACAAAAATGAAAAAAAAATCTTCCTTATCTGATTTTTTTTCTCTCTCCTGTCTGTGGCCCTAAAACTCTTCTGTACTTTAGTATGTAGTGTAGTAAAAAGACTAAAACTCTTCTGTACTTTAGTATGTAGTGTAGTAAAAAGACTAAAACTATTCTGTACTTCAGTATGTAGTGTAGTGAAAAGACTAAAACTCTTCAGTACTTTAGTATGTAGTGTAGTAAAAAGACTAAAACTCTTCTGTACTTTAGTATGTAGTGTAGTAAAGAGTATGTGATTTGGAACGCAGGGTGAGTTTCAGTGTTGTGAAAATATATAAAAATTGGCAATTTCTAACTAATTATGTGAACATTTGCATCTCTTTAAAACGAAAAAAATCTAGATGTTATTTTATAGATATAAACAACACTATGTACAGGGTCGTAACAATGAATTTGAATTAATCAAAGAAAATGTCTCATAAATCAGACAGCTGCAACTATAACACCTATTGTTTGACTGTTTATTTGAACTTATTGTGTTAGACAAGTGATCACTAACAACACAGACAAAAGGGATATTTACTCTTTCTATACTGTTTTGTTTTGCTTTTCTTGTTGCACTATTCAGAATGTATTTATTGTAAATATTACTTATTTCATCTGATCTTACTAACGCCCTACAATCATGTGATCCTCTCCTCTCCCTCTCAGTCATTACCTGAGACCGGTTTACCTGTCCTCTGAGGCCCCGCCCCTAACTCACATGTGTGCCCAGGCGTTAGTCTGTCTGCTGCTGTTTGACTGACAGACCTCCAAATGGCCTCTCCTGCCCGACAACATCGGAGAAAGAAACGCATCCGTTCAGGTTATTATACACTATTCATCACGTTTATTTTAATAAATTATGAAGCACTTTTTTTTCTTATTAGACTGAAATATCAGGATGTTTTTTTTTGTTTTTTTTTATTTTTTACTTATAGATATCATGAACTTTTGCCAGTTTATTACTGACATTAAAAATATTGTTTTTTTTTAATTGCAATGTTTTCAGAAAAAATTTGACTCAATTTGCAAATTTGGTCACATTATTTACTAGGGCTGGGTATCGTCAAGGACTTCGCGATACGATACGTATCACGATACACTGGTCACGATACGATATATCACGATATATTGCGTATCTTGATATATCACGATATATATTGCGATATTCCATAAACAAGTTGCCTTGTCAAACATAACAGCACAATATATTGATAATTGCACAGACAAATGAAGTCAAAACTATTTCATTCACAACTTCCTTTACTATTTTTCTTACTTTTTTTGGGGTTTTGGCAAATTATCAAACACTGCTGCAGCTGCTTAACATCAAAATAATAAAATCCAATTCACTCCTGTACTAACTGTACAGGACACAATGAAAATTAAAACACATCAGTGTGCTTTTGTGACACAGTGAATCTTAAGTATTTTTATAAACAAAACGGATCTAACTTCAATAGTCAGTATCCTAGAGGCTCAGGCCTGACAGCAGACATGGGTTTGAATCTGACCCGTGGTTGTTTCATTCCCTCTCTGCCCCACTTCATATCTGTCTCTCTGCACTGTCAATAAAGCCTTGAAAAGCAAAAAAAAAAAAAAAATCATAAAAAAATTAATAAAAAAAAAATCGATATTTTGATATAAAAATCGATACTGATACCGGGAAACTAAGTATCGCGATATATCAATATTTCGATTTTTTGACACAGCCCTATTATTTACTGTAATATAGGCAAGGCAAGGCAAGTTTATTTATATAGCACAATTCAGACACAAGGCCACTCAAAATGCTTTACAGGGGCAAGATTAGAATACATAAAAGTGAGTTGCAGCAGACCTCAAGTTCTCTGGGAGTTTGTTCCAGATTGTTGGTGCATAATAACTAAAAGCTGCTTCTCCTTGTTTAGTCCTAACTCTGGGGACTGTAAGTAGACCTGTCCCAGACGACCTAAGGGCTCTGGACGGTTCATAACGTATCAGCATATCAGTAATGTATTTTGGCCCTAAACCATTTAGTGCTTTATAAACCAACATCAGTATTTTGAAATACAAAAATATAAAGTTGTCTAAGAGCTTGTAGTGGAAACCTACATAATAGTTCTCGTGGCCGAGTGGGTATTATTTGTTCCCACTAACATAACATTACTTCTAGGAGGAGGAGACAGGCATCTTCAGGCAAGGTACACGCGGAGAACAGGAGAGTTGGTCTAAAGGGTACTTTATTAAAGGTTGACATCAGGTTTCAGCTCAATAGACAACTTCTATTTCTCCAACACAAATGTACTTATTCATTACAATAGTTCAGATCTCATCTAACCCTATCCTAGGTATCTAGCCTCAACTTTGGGGGTAGGGGAAATCCCAACAGCAGCTTTCTTCCTCGGGCGTAAAGGCGCCGTTCTAGTGAAATGGCCTTGGTCTTATACTATCTCTGTGTGTGTGTGTCTGTGTGTGTGTGTGTGTGGCTGTGTGCGTGTGTGTGTGTGTGTGTGTGGGAGTGTGTGTGTGTGTGTGTGTAAGAGTGTATGTGGGTGTGTGTGTATGTTTGTGGGTGTGTGTGAGTAAGAGTGTGTGTGTGTAAGAGTGTGTGTGTGTGTGTGTGTGTATGTTTGTGGGTGTGTGTGAGTAAGAGTGTGTGTGTGTGTGTGTGTGTGTGTGTGTAAGAGTGTGTGTGTGTGTGTGTGTGTGTGTGTGTATGTTTGTGGGTGTGTGTGAGTAAGAGTGTGTGTGTGTCTGTTTGTGTGACTGGGAGTGTGTTGTATTACATTTCTAATGTCAGATGTGGGCTATTCGTAGCCCGGTCTTGCAATCGTGTTCCTATCTTCCTGCTGTGTCTGCAACACTTGTTGTCGTGTAGTGGTGGCCTAAGGCAGTCTGACCTGTATGTGTTGTCAACAAGGTTAAACCTAAAGGTTGCCCTGTTTTCTGATCAACTCAAACCTTACTAACTTATTTTAATATAACATAAATGTTGGAGAACACTACAAGCTCCTTAACTGAGTTACAGGGGAGGGGTGGTATCGAAGAAAATGCTTGAATGAATGTTTCACTGGTATTTTCTGTAATATACCGCTTTTTGATTACTTTTGACTGATCAATTGTGTGAACAGACATTGTACTCTCAAAAAATAAACAGGAATGGTCCGTGAGGGGACCCATATCTGCCACTGTTATGTCTGAAATGTTCATTCCTCTGGAAATGATAAGGTCCAGCGTGTGCCCTTTGTTATGAGTTGGTTTGTCAACATGCTGATTTAGTCCAAAGTTGTCAAGGACACAGCACAGTTCTTTCGCACATCTGTCCTCTGGTTTGTCAGTATGAATATTGAAATCTCCGACGATTAATACACAGTCAAACTCAGTACAGATTACAGACAGCAGTTCAGTAAGTTCATCAAAAAAGCTTGTATTGTATTGTGGTGGCCGGTAGATATTGATGAAAATAGCTCTAGAGGCTGAATTTAACTGTACAGCCACATACTCAAATGAATCAAAATTTCCATAAGACATCTTTTTGCATTGTAGAGATTCTTTAAACAGAATAGCAACCCCCCCTCCTTTTTTATGCATTCTGGATTCACTCACAAAATTGTAATTTGCGGGGGCGGACTCTATAAGAACAGCTGAGCTGTTATCTTGGTCTAACCAAGTTTCAGTTAAAAACATAAAATTAAGTTTGTGCCTAGTAATAAGATCATTAATTAAAAATGTTTTACCTGCCAAGGATCTGATGTTTAATAAAGCTAAATTTAGTGTGTTCGAAGCATTGTCAGCCCGATTTATTTCAGCACACTGTGGCTGAAGAGGAATGCTTATCAGATTTGATACATTTACAGGATTTAAGAGTTTCCTGTTACTTGAGATACACTTTGAGAAACAGGGCCCCAGCTTATCCTGTGAGTCGTAGGCGTTAACTATGTAGCCGCGGCCCGGCACATATCAACAAGTGCTGACATCATCAGTCTCCCTAGCCTGATGATGATGACGACGTCGCGGTGGGATCAGAGGGGGTTTGCGTGGAGGGGTGAAGAGCCGGGCGCTGTGGCTTAGATTGGCGAGTTGAGGGGGACGTTGACTGCTGGGGGTACATATGATTTCCTTAAATCCCAGATCAGGAGAGGATGGAGAAGGGGTGGTTGTAGGAGAGAAACAAGGAGAGAGAGGTCGGCTTGGTGATGACCTGTGGGGTCCAGGGGAGACGGGGATGGGTGGAGCCCCCTCCTCTCTGCCCTGATATCTCTCCTGGTCTGAGCTGTCATCTGGGGCCGGCAGTTGTCCTTCGGCGTTGCTGGTACGCTGTGTTATCTTCTTCTCCTGGGCCTTGTCCTTGGCACAAACAGATTGGTGACGTAGGACGTACATCACTTTGGATGTGAATAGTTTGACTCCAGCCTTATTTAGACAAAGTCCATCTGTCTTAAAAAGCTGCTTGCGGTTCCAGAAAATGTTAAAATTGTCAATAAAATGCACTGAGTGGTCAGGGCACACAGTTGAAAGCCATGTGTTCAGTGCTAACAGTCTAGTGAATCGCTCAGGTCCTCTTCTGATTGGTGGCAGAGGACCACTGATAAACACCTCAGCATTCAGTGAGCTGACCCGTGTTCAGGAGATTCTTAAAGTCCTGTTTCAACATTTCAGACTCTTGTTTTACAACATCATTTGATCCGATGTGCAGAATGATGTTCTTTACAGTTGTGTGTGCTGCTGCAATTTCCAGGATTCTCTCTTCTAGGTCCGACACCATATCATTTGGATAGCAGAGTACTTTGGTATCAACACTAAACATGCTTTTCATATCTCTAACAGAAAAGTCTCCAACAATCAGGTTTTCAGGCCCGGTCGTTAGCTTGGTTAGCCCGGTTGTTAGCTCTCTCTGTGGCTCTTGGCTTTCGGGCCTTACCTTGTTGTGTGAAGGCGCTATGCTATCTTGGTCATCAGAGGGAAATCCAGGGACTTGCATCAGTGGAGTAAACCGGTTCGACACTTGCACACTTGTTTGCTGTGGAAGTTTGTTGTTGTTACCTCTCTCCCTTGCAGTAATCCATTGCTGCGGCCTCCGAGGCGCGGGGGTTGAGGAGGCACCGTGCCTGGGTGATAACGCAGGCCAGCCATCCAGATCAGTCATCTCATGGTGCTCGGCCCTGCCGGTTATCCGTCCTCCCTGTTCCAATCTCTTTGGCCTTCCACCAAGACGATTCCAGGGAGGGTTATCACTAACCTGGACACGGCCCTTTTGTTTCTTCATAGCCTTGTCGGTGCCAGTTAGCTGTGCGTTAGCTCGATCTTGTCCACTGTTTAAAGTCACTGGTAGAGTGGTGTCGTTCCCACATAGTCCATTCACTTCAGTGTTAATTTCTATTCGATTAATTTTTGTTTCCAGTGCTGTAATCCTCTGTAGGAGTATTTGATACTCCCCGTTTGATAAGGGAGGCATCTTGCTGCTAATTAGCTTTAGCTGAGCGCCTCGCTTCCAGTCACCACAGGCTTGTCCTGTTGTTAGGCCCCCCCTCACGTTCTATTGAGAAGGTCGTAAAAGTGTCCAAAATGCCTGTAGTATCTATAAAAGTAAAAATATATTACAGTCCCATTGATTTGTATGTATCCAGGACCTGCTGCTAAATTTATTATCGAGGAAAAATAAGAATGTAAGCAAAAAGTGCAAGAGGAGGAGAGAGCAAGCAGAAAAGCGTCTGCACAGTAGGAAAGCAGGAAGCAGACATATATAGCTTCTCAGTGACATACTACAGCGGGCCACAGCGCTTATGCAAATGTTTGGTTCTTTAGTGCTTTGCATTTAGCCTGTGTGTGTGTGTGTCTGTACGTGTTAAGGTACGAACACACTACACGCGTTACCCGCGTAAGATTTACGTGCGTAACGCAGCTAAAAAGTTGCTTGATCATTTTGTGTCAAACATGGTTATACGCGCGTAGTCTCCCTCCCGATATTGTATTTCCCCTAATTAACCATGGCTGCGATCAGACCCGACACAACAGCGTGCATGTCCGCACAAAAACAACAACAACACGGCCAACAACTGTGCCAAAAGACAAACTGAACAGCATAAATAGCCTAGCATTAAAACAGCATTGCATATTCACGGCAGCTACATAACAAACACAGTTACAGCAGCATCGGTGCACGGCGGCACAACATAAAGCCAAGTAGCCAACATTACCCTACCTGGCTGTGACAGGGGACCGTGGCTGGCGTAGATCAACACCGGTGCTTCGCTGTACTTGTTGTGAAAGTCCCACGGACAGTCGTCATGTTTGGTTTCATAATATGAGGCGCTAGCCGCCCGCACACAACCGGGTGAGTTAACTAATGCTATACGGCGCTAACTTGTTTTATCGGCTAAAGCACAGCCGCACATATTCACTGAATTAACCAGGAAGTCCATTCTCCTGGTTTACTCTCCCCACGTCTTCTATTCCCGAGCTGCTTCATACAGCACCGGCTCAGCTGCCTGCAATACATTTTCCTCCTCGGTGTTTCTCAGCCTCTGTGTACAGTACACCGTTCTCCCACCGTGCCAATGTATGTGACGTCGGGTCAAGCCCAACGCTGATTGGCCAACGCGGCTAATCGTCATGCGTAGGAGCGTAAAAAGTTAAATTTTTTGAACTCTGCACGTAGCTGCGTATATAAGCGGCTCATACGCAGCTAACGCGGCTAAAATGTTGCTTTAGCGCGAGTGACGCATCTACGCGCCATGTACGCGCGTAAACCAATGATTCCCTATGGAAAAATAGCCGATTTTATACGCGTCTGTACGCGTGTAACGCGTGTAGTGTGTTCGCACCTTAAGTCTGTGTGGGCGTGTGTTGTATTTTTCATGTTTGGACTATGACGTTTTATATTATGGTATAATATGGTATTTGTGAGTATAAGACCTCTCCGGGAACCATCAGCTTATTGTGGTGGAGAGGTTTCTGTCCCTGTGAACCTGAGGGCTAGTAAGTAAAGTGTCTCAGGTGAGACGAGAGGGTCGCACCCCTACACCTCCGGGTTGTGGGGGGAAGACTCTAGTATTATTCTAGGAGTATTCAACCTTCTTGGAGACCCTGAGCAGAGTCCTGCATGGGGCT
Organism: Ammodytes marinus; assembly: GCF_949987685.1. Lineage (NCBI taxonomy): Eukaryota > Metazoa > Chordata > Actinopteri > Uranoscopiformes > Ammodytidae > Ammodytes > Ammodytes marinus. The sequence goes on from NW_027648438.1 coordinate 168,619, forward strand.
CTGGTAGGGGGCTCCATAGTTCTACTGGGAGACTTTAACGCGATGAGCAATGATGGAGAAACCTGGAGAGGCGTGATCAGGAGGAACGGCCTTCCCGGTCTGAACCAGAGTGGTGGATCTACTTCTGTGCTGGTCATGGTTTGTCTGTAACGAACACCATGTTGGAACATAAGGATGCTCATAGTGTACGTGCTACCAGAGCACCCTAGGTCGAAGGTCAATGATCGATTTCGTGATTGTATTATCTGATCTGAGGCCGCATGTTTTGGACATTCAGGTAAAGAGAGGGGCGGAGCTTCAACCATCTGGTTGTGGGTTGGGTCAAAGGGTCTGTGTACAGTAAGGATGGGACGCTGTTGACCTCAACTGATTAAGGTCAAGGTCACTTTTATTTATATAGCACCTTATAAGAGCCTAAATTCACCAAAGTGCTTTACATAAAATACATAAATTAAAATACAACAGCACACATTCAAAAACACTTACAGCAATGACACAAAACAATTAATTAAATTATTAATTTAATTAAAGCAGAACTAGGGAGGAATTTTGGTTTGGCGACATCTAAAGACCAAACAACTGCCGTGAAAAGTAGAGCCTGGCTGCAGGATCGCTAATGTAACACAGCGCCAAACCCCTTTCACAAATCTGTCTATTCAATGTTTACTTATGAATGTATCCATGTACGTAACTCTGACATGTACATAACTTAACCTATTGTTAATAATATGGTCTGTTTATAAATTCGGTATATGATTAAAGCATCTAAACGCCCGTAATCATGTTAAACGTTTACTGTTTTTAAGTTATTAATGCCACTCGCTCCCGCAGATACACAGCACAGGCTAGTCTTATATTCAGCCATTGCTAAAGGGAGTGTTGTATTATGGAACGGCCGCTGTGGTACGAAATTCCAGTCTCAACAATGTTTCCTACACGCAATTATAACTCTAGCGTCTACAGCCCGCTGTTTTCATGTAGTGTAACTTGTGTAATGTGTTACATTATTCAGCTGTTGCCGTGATGTCGGCTAACGCTGATGCTAATGTTAACTAACTCTCCGTCGCACAATAGACTGTAGGTTGGTGTTGCAGCCCGCTGTTGGGTGAAGCGCTGTCCCACAGGTAAAAGCCATGGACTTATAAAGCCTGTCCAATATTCACTCTAGTCCAGCTTCTTGCAAAGTTAATAAGGACTTTATTGTTTATGTAAAAATAATATTTAATGTTTCACTTGAAGCACAAAATTAATGGCTTTATTTTCTGTTATAGCCTATACCCAACAAATTAGTTTTTTTGCTTTTTTTAAGCACTAAAAACAGTGCAATGTTGTGATGTATTTTAAATTTAGCCTTATATCTGATAAAATTGTTAGAATATTATTTGTTCGCAATAATTAGACACTCGTTCTGATGACGAAATGAGTGTTAATTGTAAAAAAAAACGGAAGTCATGAGATTAAAACGGGAAAAACGGAATTTGTGAAAAAATAAAACGGAATTTGGAAAAAAATAAAACGGATTCCATAGGGCCCTAGGTTATGTGCTCCCGCTTCTTTGTGCCTGTCAGAAGACGAGCAGCTGAGTTCTGTACAAGCTGCAGGCGACGCAGCGAGCGCTGGTCTAAACCTACAGACAGTGAATTGCAATAATCCAGTCTTGAGAAAATGAAGGCATGAATAACCTTCTCCTGGGGCCTCATTTATAAACGTTGCGTACGCCCAGAAGAGGGCGCACGCCAATTTCTAAGCAAATATTGGGATTTATAAAAACCAAACTTGACGGGAGATGTGCGGTCCTCCACGCAAACTCTGAGCCATGCGTACGCACAGAAAGTGGAGAAAGGAGAAACGGCGACTCCGTCGGCACATGTATGAAGTGCGAGAACGAATGTGTTTGTGTAAAATGAATCCAGATATAGGCCTATTATAAGCCATGTAGGTCTATCATATAGGGAGTTCCTTTGCAAAACGGATGAAGCCATTCTTACAACTAATATAAAAAATGGTGTAAATGGTGTAATACAGCCTATTACTTTTACACTGACGCTGTTCGCGATGCCTCAGTCAGGCAGACAGGAGTACACAGTTCCACACACTAATCATAAGCCTACTGTACATCACATACTGTGCTAATTTTTCGCGGCTTTTAGTCCGTTTTATCTATGTGTTTTTCTTTGTGTTTAAGCACGTCGTAACTGTGTTTTGAAAGGGACTGTGAAGTTTATTATTAACCCTCCGCTGCCCGTCACTGCACCGGGATGAATTCTCCGAATCTGTATCTCATGGGGGGTCTCAGTGTCCCCCGCTCGTGGCACAAACACTGCTGTGTGAGGATATGCACTTTTTTGCGTCCACTTTTATGTCGGATCGCTTCTTTTTATTTCGACCACAGCGTTCACAGAGATCGCCACAGGCTGCACTCTGACGCCTTTACCCTCACACTGTGCCATCAAACTAAATTTTCCCTGGTCGCCACTTCTCCAACGGGTACTTCAGCGTGACCGCAGTGATCCACACCGTGTGGAGTCTATTTTTCCATTTCCCTTTCATTCGGCGATTGCCACTACCGCCTTCATGCACTCAGTAAATGATATTAATTTGGGCGTGTCGATGACTATGTATGGGTAAATATGGGCGTTACGTGAAGCCCGCAAAGGCTGCGTCACATTTAGAGTGGATTGTGATTTATAAAGGGAAACAGCCGTAGGACGCGAGTGCGCACTGTTTTATAAATCAGAATATTTTTGTTCGCACGTACATCCTACATTTCTTCCGTACGCCAGCTTCCACGTGAATCCCACGCAAAGCTTTATAAATGAGGCCCCAGGTCACTGGGAGAGAGGTAAGGTTTTACCTTGGCCAGAAGTCTCAGCTGGAAGAAGGCACCTTTGACTACAGAGCCAATTTGCTTTTCAAATTTAAAATCTCTGTCAAACATGACACCAAGGCTCTTAATGACAGAGCAGTTTTTTAAACCCAGGGATGGGGGTAGAGCAGCAATACAGTCGGCATAACATTCTACACGCCCAAACACTATACCTTCTGTCTTACTGTCATTGAGACTCAGGAAACTAAGACTCATCCAAGTCTTAATTTCATTTAGACAAGCAAGAACATGTTTTGCAGAGTCTTTACAGTTCCTTTTCAAAGGGAGATAAATCTGAACATCATCAGCATAGCAATGGAAAGACACATTATGTTTGAATGGATCCAAAGGGCAACATGTACAGAGAAAACAATAAAGGACCTAAAACAGACCCTTGGGGTACCCCACAAATAAAAGGGGTCGCACTAGGAGAAAAAAGTCCTAAATTAACTGAGAAAGTCCTTTCAGTCAAGTAGGACTGGAGCAGCTTGAGGGCAGCGCCCTTGATACCAACATACTGCTCTAGGCGTGACAGCAGGGTCCTGTGATCGACTGTGTCGAAAGCAGCTGTTAAATCTAATGTCACCATGATAGCAGCACACCCAGAATCAACAGTTACAATGAGATCATTAAAAACTCTTAAAAGGGCAGTTTCTGTGCTATGCCGGGGTCTAAAACCAGACTGGAACTTTTCCAAAATTTCATTACTCTCTAGAAATGATAGCAGCTGGGTGGCCATTACTTTCTCCAACACTTTTGATAAAAAGAGGAGTTTCGAGATAGGCCGAAAGTTAGAGAGGATAGATGGGTCAAGACCAGGCTTTTTGATTAGCGGCTGCACTATGGCATGCTTAAAAGGAGCTGGAAAACACGCTGAGCTAAAACAAGCATGAAACAACAATAAAATGAACGAGCCAACATAATTAAAAACATTTTTAAAGAGACGCGAAGGAATGCTATCTGAAAGGCAGTTTGTGGGGCGTTGTTTCTGCACTACATCCAACAGCTGAGACTATGATAAAGGTTTAAACTGGTCAAAAACGGCAGGGCACATCGGGGGGGCAGACGGGTCAGGTGCAACAAGAGGCGGTACTGACCGCAGAGCCAGGATTTTGTTGACAAAGAAGTCACGAAAATCATTACAAAGAGCAGGTGAAGTTACAATGGGATCAGTTGTACATGGGTTTACAAGAGAATCCAGAACATTGAACAAAACCTTTGGCCTATTGATGTTGTTTGAGACCAGGTTAGAGAAGTAGCCAGCTTTGGCGGCTTTTACAGCATTCTGATATTCCAGTAGACAGTCCCGCAATATTCCAAAAGACACATGTAACTTGTCCTTCTTCCACCTCCTGTCAGCACGCCTGCAGCAGCGCCTGAGAGCTCGGATAGAGTCGTTTATCCATGGCTCAGAAGAAGCCTTTGAGGACTTGTTCCTGATAGGGGCAATAGAGTCCAAGATGCTCGTGCATTTTGTGTCAAAAAGAGCGACAAGCTCTTCAGGACAAAAGAAAACAAACTCATCCATGGATGAAATTACAAACTCATCGAAAGCCATAGAAAACATCAGTGTAGTGTCCGAGTTTATAACACGGTAACGACGAGCAGCACGACTAGTTTCAGCAACAGAACAGGGGACAGTAGCAGAAAATAAAACAGGCAGGTGATCGGAAATGCAAGCACTGCTACAGATCTCGTGTACACAGACAGGCACCCCATGAGTGTCAAGTTATGCGCTGTTTTAGTGTAGACCACAGCTGTGCCCAAACTTGAAAAGGGCTGAACAACTCTTGAAGGACACGATGGACAACTCAATTCTCTTCATCTTCAGTTTATTTTATTTTAGGCAAATGTAGATGAATGGGGTCTGACCGAATAGGTGACCGAATAGTGACCGAATAGGTTATTAACCTAGGGTACACAGAAAACAAAGTATTAATTACAGATCATTCCAGTACACATGTCTTAATGTAAAGAATAAATTATAATACTGTTAATTTTACTTCATAAATAAACTTATTCAGATTAATGTAACTCAAATCAACCCAAAAAGGGTTAATAATTAAACAAAGTTACACCAAGGGTCATGTTATCATCATTCTCATCATCATCATTATGATAGAGTGCCATTAACAAAACATGAGTACCAAGTACTTATATCAAATAATATATATATATATATATATATATAATATTCCAACATTGCATCTCCAACTACACACAATCAAACATTTGGGAAGCATGGCTTCCAAACTGGCAAGTCCACTTGACCTCCTGGTTGTACAACCCAAGGAAGTCACACCAGCTCTGTGATGCATTGGATTCAGTCGTTCTCTTCCACACTTTGAGCTTCACTTTTTCCCTCACCTCATCCTTCACTTCATAAGGTCCAAATAAGTCCACTGTTGTGTACTCAGCTTCAGCTAATTCAGAACGCTGCTGCTCGAGTCCTCACTAGGACCAAAAAAGTGGATCACATTACCCCAGTTCTGAGGTCTTTACACTGGCTTCCTGTCACTCAAAGAATTGATTTCAAAATACTGATGTTGGTTTATAAAGCACTAAATGGTTTAGGGCCAAAATACATTACTGATATGCTGATACGTTATGAACCGTCCAGAGCCCTTAGGTCGTCTGGGACAGGTCTGCTTACAGTCCCTAGAGTTAGGACTAAACAAGGAGAAGCAGCTTTTAGTTATTATGCACCAAAAATCTGGAACAAACTCCCAGAAAACTTGAGGTCTGCTGCAACTCTCAGTTCTTTTAAATCGAGTCTGAAGACTTTTTTGTTTCCATTTTAACCTGCAATTTTTATTTTATTTGCTTCTTTTATTAGCTTTTAAATGTTTTATAATGTGTCTCCATTTTAACTTGCAATTTTTATTTTATTTGCTTCTTTTATTCGCTTTTAAATGTTTTATAATGTGTTTTATGTATTCTAATCTTGCCCCTGTAAAGCACTTTGAGTGGCCTTGTGTCTGAATTGTGCTATATAAATAAAATTGCCTTGCCTTGCCTTGCCTTACTCAAATGGATTGGCCGGTGTTATTCGCTCTGGCGAGAGGTCACTCATGATCTGGCGCCATCTTCTGGCCTTGGCTTTTCTGCATGCCACACAGTTGTCAACACTCTTCTGGGCTATTTTCCGGCCTTTTACCACGCAGGCTTCCCTTCTCATCCGGAGGAGTGTACCTGCAATTTCTTCATGATTCACACTGTGAGCTTCTTGAGCAAGAAGAGTGGATATCCATGATGTGTAAGGCAAGATTGGTACTGCACTTTTTCCATCATTAAAGATTTGGAATCTTCCTCCACAGAGCAAAAGTCCAGTGTTTCCATCTTTGACAACAGCAAGTCTGCTGAGAGTTGTGTCTGGAAAAGTTACCTCCTCTTGAGCTGAAGAAATCCTCTCCCTCTTTGGCTTATTTGTGACAGAAGTTCCGGCCAGCACTTTTTTCCACTCTGTGGCAGCTCTCCACACCCAGGCAATGATTCTGGTCAGCTTGGTTAAACTGCTGAATTTGCTGATGTCAAGGATTTTTCTCACTGCAAAACCAGCAGGTGGTCTCCGGACCTGGATGTGGAGTTTACCTCCAGTGGGGCTGCTTTGCAGGTCCTTGGTTTGGTCAGTTTCACCTTGAGCAGAATTTGGAGACAGTGGAATTGCAGTGGCAGATGGGGCCTTTTGGTTTCTCCTCACCTGTGCTCGGGTCAGTGCTGCTGTAAAACATTTCCTTTGGAGCTTGTTTATACTTTCTTTGGCGCATGCAGCGACATCTTTGGCTGACTTTGTCGGCCATTCATCCACAGGTTGTGTCAGATTTTTTTCCTTTTCGATGTATCTCTTGAGCGTTGCAGCAAAGACAGCACCACTTACCTCAGCTTTCACTGGTTCTCCTTTTTGGTCAAGTGGTGTGAGCTGAGTGGTTTTGCTTCTAGTCAGTGGGTTTGGAGTTTTTTCTCTTGCCTCTTCTCCAGGAGGATTTTGGCTGATTCTCATCTTCTTTTTTCTCTTTGAAAAGTTGATTGAAGTCATGAGATACAGTTTGTCAGATTTGACCAGGTACCCAACTCCAAGGGCTTTGTTGTCTCCTTCTCTCACCTGGTTGGGAAGAATGACTTGATTCAATGTTTCCGGATGTTGTGATGCTTGTGTCTGCCTCCCACTTTGGCCTGACCGGACCCACGGCTTGAGGAAGAATCCACCTGCTCTCAGGATCTCTTCGACTGCATTGGTGGTTTTGTCTAGCTTGTCCAGGTCATTATGGGATGCATTTCTGTTATTGGGCAGGGAACTTGGATCTTCAATCCCGGGGTATTTTGTGTTCCAATGAGCCTCCTGACTGTGTGCATCCTTTTTCACGTAGGTGAGGCCTCGTCTGATAATCTCCAGATCTTTCTCCTCACTCAGTGTCATGTCTTTACCTCCCGGTTGACAGTTACCACATCTGCATCCTCCACACATGGGTTCGCAGGCTGCTCCAGAAACCGTGCTTTTGGTTTCAGCCTTGATCTCTTGTATCTCAGCGATTTCTTGATACTTAACCGCTGTGGTCCTCATCGATCGTGCAAAGTGAGTCTCAGAGTTGTGTAGGGCCATGTCCACGACTTCAAAGAGGTCCGGATGTGCTCCGCCGACGGTCTTTCCTAAAGGGCTCTCCCACAGGACGAGATCTCCTACAACCTTTACTCTTTGTGGGGCCAGTCTTCCTTCACGGTGGCTGATGAGAAGCTCCACGTGCTCTGGTCTGTGAAGGTCCTCCAGGGCGGTGTCAGGGAAAAACTTCTTGAGTTGCTGCGGTTTGATGACTCTGTTCACTCTTGCAATTTCATCCAAGCCATAACAGATCAGTTCATGAGCTCTCTCCGTGCCTCTTGGTGTCTTGACTCTTACCCTGAGTAAGTATCTTTTGGTCTTTACCTTCATGGCCATGCCTCCGACTCCATGGACGACAAGTGTGATCTTTTCACTTCGTAGTTTCAGTCTTCTGGCAGCTCTGTGAGTGATGTAGTTGGTGTCTGATGCTAAGTCAATGAGTGTTCCAATCTTCTGCCCCGCATTGGTGGTTACCTCAAGAAGCATTAGAATAACTGGTAACTCACATGTGTTTGAGTCCATCACTCCAGGTAGGTTTTTTCCAGTGCAGTGTGATTTTGCAGCCATGTTGGTGAAAGCTTGCCTGAATTTGTCCGCCAGGTCTGGGCGGAGCTCAGATATTAATTTATCTTGTTCCTCTGTGAGGGTTTGCCTTCTGGTGCTGGGTTTTCCCACCTTTCCAGATTCTTTCCCCTTTAATCCTCCTTTCAGGCAGAGAAAGAAATGGTGGTCTGAAGAGCTTCCTCTCTGGCAGTCTCTGTTCCTGCACAGGTAAGTGTCTGTACATTCCTCATCACCTTCATGACACATGAGGCATCTTCTGCATGCTCCTAGCTTTTGAACAGCGTTTAACTTTTCACCAGGCTTTAATTCTTTGAACTGCTTGCAAAAGAAAATCTTCTCACGGTGCCTTTCATCTCCACAGACAACACATCCTCCTCTTCTTGTGGACCTTGTGGAGGCAAACTTCTTCTCTAGGTAGGTAGGTTTCTTCTCCGGTCTTTCACTTACACCCAGTTGGTCTAGTCTCTCTAGAATGTCCTCTTGAGTCTTTAAGAATGTGAGGAGGCTATCGAAGTGATTGTCAGGTGTGACACTGTTTCCTGGATTGACCATGAATGTCAGCCAGTCCCTCTTCGTATGGTCAGGCAGTTTGCTCTCTATGGATCTGACCACTAGGGGATTCTTGATGGCTCCAGTGCTTTCAAGCTCGGTGAGGTCATTCAGGGCCTTCTCCACAGCTTGAATTAGGTCAATTACCTTCCTCGGCTGGTATGACTTCAAGGGAGGGATCCTCTCCAGGTCCTCGATTATTTCCAAGGCAATTGCTGTCTTGTTCCCGTACCTGTTTTGAAGCACTCTGAATATGTCTTCAGCAGTGTTGTATGTAGGCAGCCGCAGGTCTCTGCATATCCTCTCGTCCACACTGTCAAGGAGTTGGAACTTCTTTGCCTCCACTGAGCCAGTCGGCTCTCCCTGCTTTTGCAGGCTCTCCCAGTCTTTCCTCCATCTGTGGAAACTCCTCTTGAATCCAGTGAATTTCGGTAGACTGGTTGGCTTAATTCTCACCACTCTTTGTGGAACCGGCTGTGGAACTGCGATCAGTTGAGGCTCTGCTCCTCTTCTCTCCTCTTCTGCAATTCTTTGTGCGGTGAGGAATTCTGCTCTTCTGGCCTCAAGGTTGCTGCCGAATGATCTCAGGTCCTTTAATCTGCCTTTCAGGTCTGCTGTCTGATCATGTGGAATCCACTTTTCCCAGTCCTTCAGGCTCGCTATTGCTTCATGGATTAGCCTCTCCACTCCTCTCAGCTGCAGATCATAGCCGTCTCTATTGATGGCAGTGACGGGGCTTGCTTGGGCTCTGTCACAGGCTTTTTCAGCTTCTTCAATTGCAGAGTAAACCTCCTCTTGACCGTATCTTGGCCAGAGGTTGGATTGGACTGCTTCACGGATGTCCCCCAGCCTTGCGTCACACTCTTCTATTGTCCTTTCAAGCTCAGCCTGCTGGTGCATGTCAAGCTTGACCTCTTCACCATCCTCAGTTCCTGCCTCAGCATCTGCCAGTAGGCCGGCCCTGTAGTCATCATTCGTATCGCTGACACCCCTTGCCAGGGAACTGAGCTTGTAGAACTCCTCTTGTAGTTCATGTTTGATGGTAAATGGACTTGTATAGCGCTATATCTCCGTTTATCACAGACTCAAAGCGCTTTACATTGTTTTTTTTTGTACACATTCACCCAGTCACACACACATTCATACACCGATAGCAGCAGCTACCACGCAGGGTAGGCTTAGCACTAGGGTGCTAAGCTAACTAAGCTAACTATCGGGAGCAATTCGGGGTTCAGTGTCTTGCCCAGGGACACTTCGACATGTGGCGGGGAGACGGGGGATCGAACCTCCGACCCAATAATAAAATTGACCAGGCTCTCTGCAGCTCTGCTCAGGTAGTTCGCCTGTTTGGTGAAGGCACTTTTAGCTGAGGTCCTCTCTTGCTTCAGTTGCTTGACTGATTTGCCAAGGGCCTCCTCCGCCATGGTGGAGAGTTTCCAGTCCTTCGCGTCGACAGCTTGACTTCAGGCCTTTTATCCTTGTCCTCACTGTCCACGGTGTGGTTAATAACTGTCAAGTTATGCGCTGTTTTAGTGTAGACCACAGCTGTGCCCAAACTTGAAAAGGGCTGAACAACTCTTGAAGGACACGATGGACAACTCAATTCTCTTCATCTTCAGTTTATTTTATTTTAGGCAAATGTAGATGAATGGGGTCTGACCGAATAGGTGACCGAATAGTGACCGAATAGGTTATTAACCTAGGGTACACAGAAAACAAAGTATTAATTACAGATCATTCCAGTACACATGTCTTAATGTAAAGAATAAATTATAATACTGTTAATTTTACTTCATAAATAAACTTATTCAGATTAATGTAACTCAAATCAACCCAAAAAGGGTTAATAATTAAACAAAGTTACACCAAGGGTCATGTTATCATCATTCTCATCATCATCATTATGATAGAGTGCCATTAACAAAACATGAGTACCAAGTACTTATTATCAAATAATATATATATATAATAATAATATTCCAACATTGCATCTCCAACTACACACAATCAAACATTTGGGAAGCATGGCTTCCAAACTGGCAAGTCCATGATATGGTGGAAACTTCTACTTTACCAGTGGTGTCTTCAGTCGTTGTTCATGAGCTGTGGCTGTGAGGTGTCTACAGGAGCAGGCAAGAGGGCTGACTGAGCCAGCTCCAAACATTTATCACCATGCTTCCTGCATGGGTGCACCGGTGATTGTGCTCCCTCAGGCACTTCCTTCCTCTTGCCTGGGGTTGTTTGCCCCCTGCAGGTTTGGAGTGTCAGTGTTGTGGCTCTTTCCACAGTGAAGCAGGTTTTGACGAAACAATGAGACAGCACCAGGTCTAATGTGTGACCTTTTTCATGCGTTGGGCCAGAAACCCACTGGATTAGGTTAAAAGAGTCAATCAGAGATAAGAAGTCTTTTACCAGAGGTCTGGTCTCACAACACACATGGATGTTTAGATCACCAAGAATTAAAACATTTTCATAGTCAACCATGACACCAGAGATGAAACTTTCAAAGTCCTGTATGAAATCCTTATTGTATTTCGGAGGACGATACACCACACCAAACAGCATGGGAGGAGAGCAATTGAGTTCAAAAAGCTGAAGCTCAAAACTGGAAAAAGTGACTGGTGGAATCTGCCGGCATTTGAAACTGGATTTATACACACAGGCTACTCCACCACCCCTTCCAGTGCTCCGCGGGGAGCTAAGAAAAGTACAGTCTGGAGGGAGGATTTCTGAGAAAGCTATGGACTCACCAGCGTGTATCCAACAAAATATGTTTAAGACTAAACTTAACTTGTGCCCCACAGCATTTGGCTCACTTTCCCCCACCACCACACTTTGAGAAAAAACTACCTCTCTTAGCATTTCAGGCTAATCTTTAGCTAATATCATCACATGGTTAATATATGTTGGTAGTTCATCAACACGTATGATAGAAGTTTACACTTTCACACTTAAACAGCGCACATAGGCCTACAAGCTTCTTCTACTTTTTTTGAATTGCGACTTACAACCAGTGAAGAGTAAGCTGCATATGCTCGCGCAAAATATAAACTCACCTTCAAAATAAAAGCAATGCCGTTGTATTCCATTCATGATTTAAACTTATTTACGTTTGATTCTTCATTTTCCATTGACCTCACGCGGGCCAGTCAAAGACAGCCAGTGGGCCGGATGTGGCCCGCGAGCCACACAATGCCCAGGTCTGCTCTAGTCTGTTCTGGTGCGGTAAATGAGGGGCGTTCAAGGACCATCGGAAATTCGATTTTTTTTTTTTTCCAAAAAATTAGATTCGGGGCTAATCAAATTAGATCCTTTAGCCCCGAATAAAACAGCCTAGTGACGCCACTGGGTTTGATGCTAGTGTTTGTGCTCTGAGCAGGTGCTGAGTGACAGTGTGTGTTATCTCAATGAGGCTGGTTCATAGTGTTTGCTGCACTGAACCTGTTTTGCAGGTGAAGTGAACTGTTCAGCTCCAATGACTGTTGGTAGTGCAGACTGTAATTAGAGTTTTGCACATTGAGCTACAGTTGTGCCCACTGTGGGTTAGCGATCGAAAAAAACTGTAAATGTTAGTAAAGATGAAAGCAGCAAGGCATCCTCCCTTCTTTGTCTAAAATGTGAAAGTGCACAATAATGTGAACAACTCATTTTGGTGTTTATAAAGTCGCTAGAATAAGGGGAAACAGTGTGTTTGAAGCAATTTTTTTCTGGGGGGACCCCCAGATCCCTCTTTTAATTGTATGAGCCCAACATTTTTTTTTAAGTGCTACATGGAGATGTAACAAGTGCCCCGAATGGGACCTTCAAGGCAGCGATTGCTAAGGTTAGGGGATAGGGCCTTCCAGGCAGCGCTGCCTTTAAGGCTCTGTTGGGGGAACAAAACACCATCAAGTTAGAAAAGCCACTGTGTGCGCTGGTGGGGCCTGTGTTGTCCAAAATGTGCCCTTTTAATTTTTTCGACCCGACTCCGCATAAGCGGTTGAGGATGATGATGATGATAATGATGCTCAGCGGTCAGAAGGAGAAATCCAAGCAGTTCGCCTCAGTTAGCTGAGGCGCTGCCGTCCTCTCCATAGGGACAGCCGGCGCAAAGCGGTTTTACCTGATCATGTCTAGGGGCCCTAAGATGATGGTTCATTTGGACGTTTAATTTATCCCGTAGGTCACTGAATAACTTGTGTGTGTGCGCAGTGTGTGTATAATGCAATTATGAGAAGCCTGTAAGTGCGTTACATGCTGCATTCCAAACATTGAAACCAAAATACTCAATGTCCAACCGTTTACCTTTTCAGATCCAGACCTGGGATGTGGGAAATGTGCCCTCATTCGCATCCAAACAATCAACAAGACCACAGCCAGTGGCCTCCGTAAACTAATCATCGACAACAAGCTGGACTTTCTTCTGCTCACTAAGACCAGGCAAACACCCAATGATGATTCATTTCTCAACCGAGCAACCCCCCCCGGTTACAGTTTCCTCACCAAACCCCACCCCTCTGGCCCTGCAGGTGGCCCCGCTGTTATACACAATAAGAATTTCAGGATCACAGAACTCCCAGAACTCACGTTTCCCCCAGTAGAATCGTTCGAATTCCTCGCTTTCAAAGTGCTCTCCACAACAGTACTCCTCATTTACGGGCAACCTATACCTCCCAAAATCTCATTTGGCATCTTCTTAGTAGATTTCACTATACTTCTCACAAAAGCCTCATCCCTCTCTCCACGTCTGCTTGTACTCGGTGACTTTAATATCCTTCTGAACTCAGAAAAAAAAAGGCTCCAATCTGACATCATATATCTACTGAAAAGACGTTTTCTGAACCAACATGTCACCTCCCCCGCTCACCTTGTGTGCTGCTCAAACCTGCCGATACGCATCCTCAACACGGAAGATTTCCCCCCGTCTGTTTATGAACTCATCACGTTCACCATCCCTCCCCTCAGCCCACATGTTGATCTCACAGACCAGATCAACTCCCTCTCTCTGGAAACCAAGAGCATTCCTCCGTTGCCCACCATCCTGCTATCCAACGTACGGTCCATCATGGGGGAGGAGAAGAGGGCTAAGCTGAAAGCTTGGGTCAAATCCAACCAGGAAGTCAGGGATACCGGCCTTCTAGCGTTTACTGAAACGTGGCTCGAGAAAGATAACCCGGATGAGGACTACAGGATAAAGGGGTTTAGTGGCCCATTTAGGCTGGACCGCTCACCAACAATGTCTGGGAAGGATCAAGGTGGAGGAGTGTGTTTTTTCGTAAACGAGCGGTACTGCAAGGACGTCGTTATAACGTCTTGGGCAAAGCTCTGCACTCCTCATATTGAACTCTTGACCATCTCACTGCGCCCTGATGACAAAGAGTTGCAACTTTTCTTCACGGTCGTTTACATTGAGCCGGAAGCCATAGCAGCGGAGGCGGGAGAGATCCTCGATACCCTCACTGCCCGACTCAACAAAATCTGCCCGGATGCCCCCAAGTTCATCCTTGGAGATTTTAACCAGTGTAGAGACATCCACGGATACACTCTGAAGACTTATGACCAATATGTCACTTTTGTTACAACTAAAACAACCTCCCTAGACCGGTGTTATGGATCTGTGAAAGGTGCTTATAAATCTGAACGCAGGGACCCCCTCGTGGGGTCAGACCATGATAGTGTATATCTGAAACCAGGCCCGGCCTCTGGGTATCAACCCATGACAGCATGTATTTAAAGCCCAACTAGGGCTGCACGGTTACGGCCAAAATGATCATCACAATTATTTTGATCAAGATTGAGATCACGATTTTTTACCACGTTTACTCAGTAATTTTAGTGACAAAAATATTTTTATTGGACTGTCACGTAAACATAACACAGCTTTCATATCCATGTGATCGACGATGCAATATTCCTGCTAATGTACAAATCTTTGCATAAAAAAAGATTAATCCTCATTACTAACCTGAATTCAATGCATTTCCACAAAGGAATATATGAATACAAATATTGTACAGAAGCGAGGTTTCATCTTCGCTTCAGGTCGCGATCAGCGAGTATGATTTGCTCCGCAGCCGAGCGTATTACGTTACAAAAAAATCACACGATCATGTAAATTTGATCGTTGGAAGCCAATATCGTAATCAGGATAAAAATTTGATTAATAATCTGTGCAGCCCTAAACCCCATGTTAAAGTGCATCGCCCCTGGAGCGGTTTGGGGTTAAAGCCCCACAGGCGAGGCTTAGCTTCCTCATCAGGTCCACACATGACACCCTTCCAAGCCCCCAGCACATCTCTGGTTTGGCACGAAACTAAATGCAGTCTCTGTGATCCAAAATCCTAAATTAAAGCACATTCTCACTGGCTGCAAACCAGCGTTGGCCCGAGGCCGGTACGGATGATGCCGCGACCAAGTAGTACGAGAGTTGGCAGAAGTGTAGGAGCGCAGGATGGAAACGAAAGAGCCAGAACATCATCCACAGAACAAGTACTTAGCCTCATCAGCAGGTGAAGCAGGAACCATCGTCCACAGGGAGTATGTACTGAAACACGGACGCTAGTGACAGATGAGGCACTCAGGGAACTGGCTGAGGAGGCAGAGAAAGGAGCTTCTGACTGTGGCTCACAAGAAAAGACCCCAAGTGGAGGAACCGAGGATCTTAGGGCCAGCCGCAAGGACACAATGGTAGAGAATAGATGGTGGGCACCGTAGATGTTATACTACATTTTGAATGGACAGGGACTGGGATTGCTTTTTTATCTATTTTAATATACTTCTGACTATATTGATGAACTTTTGACAGTATGGACCAAACAATCCTGTTACACAGAATAGAGAACTGGGAGGGACTCTCTGGAATTCTCCTCAATTAGTTCTAAGTCGTTTCTTCATGACAGAAAGTAGTTTTGTGTCTATTGGAAACTGTGTCTGAGCAGGGGTCCACTTTATGTAACTTTATTGTTCATGTTTTGGACGGTGACGGTAATATATCATGACATCACTTCTCTGTGTATCCTATAGGGTGTGAGGAGTATCCTGGATATTCTCTTTAATTATGTAAATAGTGAAACACACCATGACTCAATCAGCTGTTTATATAGTGAGTGATTGAGCCTACAGTGGGAAAAGGGACATGCAACATTACTATAGGACTGATAATGATAATGTTGAAAGAAGTGTCCTACTGTGTTCTGCTTAACATTTACCTTTAGTTTAAACAACGTCCTTAGAAACATGTAAAGTAGAGTACGCCATGTTAGTTGTTTATTTTATGTTGTCTTTTGTTTTTGTGTTAATTTTTTCAGCTGTGTGTTTGTGTTCTTTAACAAAAAAATAAATAAAATAAAATAAAAGTATAAAAAAAGAAAAAAGTGACAATAACATGTGAGGGTAACTATGAAAATAATTTTTGTTTTTTGTTTGTTTTTTTGCCATTTCTATGCTTTATTGATAGTGTAGAGACAGAGTTGAAATGGGGCAGAGAGGGGAGTGACATGTAGAGAACGACCGCGGGCTGGAATCGAACCCGGGTCCGCTGCTGGCCGAGGCCCATGGGGGGGAAGCCCTACTAACTGAGCTAAGGAGGGTGCCCCTTATGAAAATAATGTTTGTTTGTATTGTTATATGGGAGATTTCCTACTATCTTCTGACACTGGTAGGAGCTGGAGAGAAACAGCATTATGTTTGATTCTGTAAATAAATTCTCAGGGAAATGACAATGAAGGAAATCTTGAATTGCGATAATATCCACAAGCAATTTGACAAATTACATTTACCTTTAGTTTAAACAATGTCCTTAGAAACCTTTAGTAGAGTACGCCATGT
>NW_027648438.1:190000-200000 GCF_949987685.1 Ammodytes marinus
CACGCATTCAACTTCTACTCGGTAATTATGAGCATCTGACGATGGTCAGTTACGTTCAGGGCCGTCGGACTGCGGACAGGATTGGGGGGCCCAAGGCAGAGGGGGGCTGCACCCAAAAAAATTTAAACTTATTTTTTTATTTTTTTTACTGGCTCAATATAGGCCCCTGATCTTTGAAGGCCCAGAAAAATGTTATTTAGGGGGAAAAAAAAGATTTCATGGGCCTTTCATTCGTCAGTACATGTTTGTTATTTTTTAAATAACATTGTTCGGGGCTACGAAGATCAGGGGCCTATATTGGGCCATTAAAAAATACAAACGAAGGGAAAAAATTCCCGAAGCTGACCGGATTTTTTAAACATGTACATTTCTTCTTTCTGCTTTTTGGTCATTCTGTGTCTATAAATTATTCCAGAAAATAGTACTAAATAGCTTAAATAGGAAACAGTTGATTTAGCCTTAGTTTTCTCCTAAAAGTGCACCAGATTGATGAATTTTACTTTAACATTTAAAAAAAAATCTTCCGTGGGAGCATTCCCCCGGACCCCCCTAGAAGGTCCAGGGTCCCCAACACAGTCTCCCAAATTCCTGTGAGAAACACTTTGTGTGTGCATGGTTATTAAGAGTCATTAGACCAGGGGTTGTGTTCAAGTACGCGTAATGATCTGGTCATTCATCAATAGAAACATTGTGTTGTTATCTGGCTCAGAGAGGGACCAGTCACTCATACGTTTTGGGCTAAAGACAAACATAGCTTTTACATGTTTGTATTGTAAGACCGCCTCTCAGAGAGCCCATCAGGACTTCCTGTATAGGGGCCCAGAATTTGGAGCAACGCCCCTGCCTCCGCATATCGTATAAATAATCATGGTGGGCTGCCATGCCAGGGCCGATTTTTTGTCCCAGTCCGGCCCTGATCAGGGCTATAACTTTAACTCTTCCTGCGTTCCAATCCCCATACTTCCCTACTATTTAGTATGACAGGAAAAGATTTAGGATGTCCCAATATATGCAGGTCAATTGTAGTATGCTGAAAATACATAAATGCCCCACTAACTCCAATAGCATTTTGGAGTATTCGTCTTTATTCTTGACATTTCGACAAAATGAAAAAAAACTTCCTTATCTGATTTTCTTTTCTCTCTCCTGTCTGTGGCCCTAAAACTCTTCTGTACTTTAGTATGTAGTTTAGTAAAAAGACTAAAACTCTTCTGTATTTTAGTATGTAGTTTAGTAAAAAGACTAAAACTCTTCTGTACTTTAGTATGTAGTGTAGTAAAAAGACTAAAACTCTTCTGTGCTTTAGTATGTAGTGTAGTAAAAAGACTAAAACTCTTCTGTGCTTTAGTATGTAGTGTAGTGAAAAGACTAAAACTCTTCTGTACTTTAGTATGTAGTGTAGTAAAAAGACTAAAACTCTTCTGTACTTTAGTATGTAGTGTAGTAAAAAGACTAAAACTCTTCTGTACTTTAGTATGTAGTGTAGTAAAAAGACTAAAACTCTTCTGTGCTTTAGTATGTAGTGTAGGAAAAAGACTAAAACTCTTCTGTACTTTAGTATGTAGTGTAGTAAAAAGAAAGAGTATGTGATTTGGAACGCAGGGTGAGTTCCAGTGTTGTGAAAATGTATAAAAATTGGCAATTTCTAACTTATTATATGAACATTTGCACCTCTTTAAAACTAAAAAAATCTAGATCTCTTTGTATAAATATAAAACATACGATGTACAGGGTCGTAACAATGCATTTCCATCATGTTTTCAAGAAGAAAATGTCTCATAAATCAGACAGCTGCATCTATAACGCCTATTGTTTGACTGTTTATTTGAACTTACTGTGTTAGACAAGTGATCACTAACAATACAGACAAAAAGGATATTTACTCTTTCTATACTGTTTTGTTTTTCCATTCTTGTTGCACTTTTCAGAATGTATTTACTGTAAATATACTTACTAACGCCCTATGTGATCCTCTCCTCTCCCTCTTAGTCATTACCTGAGACCGGTTTACCTGTCCTCTGAGGCCCCGCCCCTAACTCACCTGTGTGCCCAGGTGTTAGTCTGTCTGCTGCTGTTTGAAATGGCCTCTGCTGCTCCACAAGGTCAGTAAAACAAATACACCTATTCAGGTAATTAACCATTATTAATCAATTATGAAACCCTTTTTTCTTATTATTAAAATTTAATTGTAGGATGTTTTATGATTGTTTAACTTATAAATATCATCATGACACTTTGCCAGTTTATTACTGACCTTAAAAAAAAAATTTTTTTAGGGCTGTCAAACGATTAACATTTTTAATCAGATTAATCACAGTATTCTGTGGATTAATCACGATTAATTCTACCATTCGAAAAATTACCATTTTCTCTGTATATTGTTGTATGAATGGAAAGATAAAGGACATAAGGTGAATATATACATTTAAAGGTAGTTTTTTATTAATTGAAAATAATTGAAAAATAAATAATGCAAATTAATTATATCAACTAAAACATATGCTACCGCACCATACTTCAATTTGGCTGTCTCTATTCCTATGTCTTTGAGCAAATATAGCATATGCTATAGAATGGCATTTATTTGGTGAATCCATGGTTTTGCATCCCCGAATAGGCTACAACCTGATTGCAGTTTGTGTTTGTTTGTGTGTGTGTGTGTGTGTGTGTGTGTGTGTGTGTGTGTGTGTGTGTGTGTGTGTGTGTGTGTGTGTGTGTGTGTGTGTGTGTGTGTGTGTGTGTGTGTGTGTGTGTGTGTTTGCAAAAATCACTTTTTATCAAAATGAATTGGATGGTGAATGTGTTGGATGAGAATCATATGCAAATGTGTTGGTTGTTTTATTAGCTGGAGCATTCACACTATAGTTATTCAAATCTTTATTATTAAACTTTTTCCATTAACGCGTTAATTTTGACAGCCCAAGTTTTTTTGTATTACAATGTTTTCAGAAAAAGTGGAATCAATATGCAAATTTGGAAGATAGTTGCTCAGTGACAGACTACAGAGGGCAACAGTGCTCATGCAAATGTTTGGTTCTTTATTGATGTGTGTGTGTGTGTGTGTGTGTGTGTGTGTGTGTGTGTGTGTGTGTGTGTGTGTGTGTGTGTGTGTGTGTGTGTGTGTGTGTGTGTGTGTGTGTGTGTGTGTGTGTGTGTGCATGCGTGTGTGTGTGTGTGTGTGTGTGCAGTGGTTTATATCACTGTATTTTTCATGTTTCGCGAGATGACGTATTATATTATGACATTACTTTTGTGTGTATAATATATTTGGATATCTTGTTCAGTGCTTTTTTTAAAAACAAAAAAAATAAAATAATTATTTTATATCACGATATATATATAGATCACGATATAGTATTTTTCCTTTAAATTCAATGGATTACAATAACCGTACTGAACTTTAATAACATTAAAGTTCAGTATATTAAAGTTGAAGATTATTTTCACCTTTTGCTTGGAACTTAAAATTCCATACAACAGAGAAACTGGTGCAAAATACTTAATAAGCACGGAATTTTGACTGACATGAGGAAAAAAGGGAGGCAACCTGCCGCAAAGAAAGCGACTGGGAAGAAATAAAGCCTGTGACGTGCATGTGCTGCAGAAACTGGCACACACACACACACACACACACACACAGCCGCGCGCTTATCACATATCATGATTGGCACAGTCGTTGTAGTCTTTGTAAAGCAGTTTCGCCCAACTTTGTACTGTATGCAATATCACGTATTAGCGTAGGCCTACCTGTAGTACTATATGTAGGCCTATATAAAATATGGTGTGACAAGTGAAATAATGCCTATAGTCTATTCGAGAGAATTGTTTATCTCCCGTGAGATCCACACATTTCCAACAACGTCAGATTATAGTTTAATCTTCCAGGGTGAATTGTTATGGGAAAGAGATGTGTGTAATGATTTGCTAAATTCATAACATGATTTTATCTAACGAAATATACAATTTAATTAATATCTGTTGGGCTTAACTTTGTACAAAACTACTTTTTACACACCTCTTAAAATTTGCTCTCCCGCTGGCCACTCACGGAAACACCTCCCGACGTATAGGATATTATTATAGAGCAGCGCTATAAGATTACATTTATAAAATAACCAAAACATGTATAGACCTACTTGATAAGTAATTCAACCTACATCACAACTGCATGCCATAGACTACAGTAGCCATATATTCACAACTATAGGTAAGCTTATACATTTTACTGACTAAATATATTGGGTGCCAAGCATAATTTGTCTGTGTTTTTCTGATGACTGAGCTTTATTTCGTGGTGTTGCCATTGAGTGTCGCTGATTCCCCGAGTCAGCAAAACCTTGCGTGAGCTCTACGCATGGTCAAAAGTTTGCGTGGGAATACGCACACTTCTCCGCAAAGAATTATTTTATAAATGCCACCGTTTTGCCACCGCACATTTGACCGCACATTCTGCCGTCTACGCAAGGTTTTGAAGTTGGAGGTTATTTGCTGAACCCCTTGCTGACAGCTGCTGGACCTCATCTCTGTATGCCGTCTCCTGAGATGAGTCCGACCACAGTGTCGTCTGCACATTTTATAATGAGGTTGGAGGGGTGGGAGGGGGAGCAGTCAGATGTGTATCTATAGAAGTGGGCTCAGCATGCAGCCTTGCGGTGAGCCAGTGTTGAGTGTGAGGGGGGAGGAAAGATGGGGGCTGAGTCTCACTTGTTGTGGTCTATTGGCAGTTGGAAGTCCTTTATCCAAGCGCAGGGGGAGGGCCCAGGAGTTTATTTATCAGGATGTCAGGGATTATTGTATTGAAGGCTGAGCTGTAATCTATAGCCCCTTTTACACAGAGATTGCGGCATATTGACGGAACAACATCACTCCAAAATGCCGGCTTTCCTTGCTTCTGTGTTATTTACACGGAACCAAGCAACGCCGGCCTGCTGGCGCATCAGCAGCTCCTTTTACACAGCGTCCGGAATGAAAGAGGTGCTTGTAAACAGCGTCAGGTGACGTAAACATTTAGCGCCGCGCCGGTCAGCTGCTTTACAACAACAACACTGGCCGGTGAATTGAGAGCAGAAGTGCTGGAGCTTGCAGTAAGAGGGCCGTATTTTACTGTCGCCACGATGTGCCAGTTGATCTCGCTACGCGCTGAGTCCAACATCACTGGGACAGTTAACCAAACTGACAAAATCAATCCGCTTCACCTCTGTGTGTGTGTGTGTGTGTGTGTGTGTGTGTGTGTGTGTGTGTGTGTGTGTGTGTGTGTGTGTGTGTGTGTGTGTGTGTGTTTGTGTGTGTGTGTGTGTGTGTGTGTGTGACAGGTTGGTTGTGAGCGAGTCTCTTTGTGCCAATCAGACATAAACATACACACACACACAGTGTGTGAAGTCATGTTACTGTAGGCAGAAATAAAGTGTGGGTATGCTCAGACCGCAAGACAGACCGCTGTCAAGGGTATAATGACCGTTGCTAAGGATCTACGTCATAGTTTTGATGGATAGACGTCCACAAACAGGGCTACTACTCGTTCAGAAAACAATGGAATACTTTTTCAACATGACTTTGCATGTATCAGGAGAGCAGGGAACACAGGAGTTATGGTTAATGTCCGACAGGAATCCAGTCAAGACGACGTGAGTATGTTTGGCCGCATATTGACAGTTAGACAGTAACTTCAGGCTGCAGCCCGCAATGTAAATGTTCCGCAGTAATGTTCTCCGTGAATTGTGTTATTGATGTTGGGGGATGATGCTTGTTAGCTAGATGGAGCTCTTGTTAAACATATTGGCCGATTAGAATTAGTATTTGTAGAGTGTGCGAGTCTTGAGTTGTGTTAGCAAAACAGTAGCTCTGTGGCTAACAGCTGAGCCCGAGCCTTCAGTCAGCTGAAGCAGACAGTCTAGCGGGGCGAGCAGACTATTCCCCCGTTACTAGGTCGACCTTCAAGCTGAACAAGAGCCCTCCGCTGCGCGTCGGGCTCCTGCTTCAGCTTGTCGGTCTTTATTTCTAGCAAGTGACCCGTTTGCTATACTTTATCCCTTACTTAGCCTAGCCTAGCTTTCCATTGTACAACTTCTCCTGGGCAGAAATAGACTCATACACTCTGCAAAATGAAGCGCGGGGGTTTGGATTGAGCAACGGACCTTATGATCAGATAGATTATATGCCGTTCCTTTTATTTGGTGATTTTTACGGGACATCAGGCCGCCGTGATTAATGTTAAACACACGTCCTTCAACTGCTAACATGGTCGCATGTTTAGAACGTAGGCTATGGAACGTCAAACGCCCCTCTGTTCCGCAACAACAAGCTGGAGCATTTAAACAGAGAGGCGGAACTGATCGTGTCGGGAATCTTACTACCCCCCGAGGTAGTAAAATTCCCGGAACAATCTCTCGCACCTTTCTTCCCTCATTTCGCAACGGTCGCATTTAAACAGCAGGGCGGAGGGCCGAAATTCCGGCATATTCCCGGCTTTCACTGGCTGTGTAAAAGGGGCTTATGAAGAGCAGTCTGGCATAGTTGCCTGGGTGTTCGAGGTGGCCTAGCGTAGAGTGGAGGGTGATGGCGATGGCATCCTCAGTAGAGTGCCCTATAGGCAAACTGGTGGGGATCAAATGATGGTGGGAAGCAGGCTCTTACTGGAGTCTCTGTTCCTGTCGTGTCGGTGGATAGTGCGGCCGGCAAGCTGCACGGCGTTATCGGGGATAGAAGGATGGAGCCAGGTTTCAGTCAGAATCATCACACAACAATTAAGCCGAAGAAAATCACACCAGCAAATGAGCACTGTTAATATTCCAAAAGGCACAAGCTCTTCCTTGACTGTTTTCAGTCTGTGTTTTTAGTTTTTATGGCACATTAATGGCATTTGGGCTTCAAAACACAAACTTGTCTGGACCAATTTATGGAATCCTAAAGTACTCTTGATAATCTTTCAATGCACACTGGAGACACTTCTGATAAGATATTAAAGCTAGTTAATACAAACTCATTTGTACTTATTCCCTCACCCAATGAGAATCGATAAGAGAATTGATCGTCCTCTCCAAAGGGACAGCCGGCACAAAGTGGTTTTACCTGATCATGTCTAGGGGACCTGAGATGGTGGTTCATTTGGACGTTTAATGATTTCCGTAGGTGACTGAATAACTTGAGTGTGTGCGCAGTGTGTGTAAAAAGCAATTATGAAACCCTGTAAGTGCTTTACATGCTGCATCGAAAAAGAAATACTCAATGTCCAACCATTTACCTTTACAGATCCAGACGTGGGCTGTGGTAAATGTGCCCTCATACACATCCTAACAATCAACGATAAAGCCAGTGACCTCCGGAAACTAATCATCGACAACGACCTGGACTTTCTTCTGCTCACTATAACCTGGCACACACCAAATGACGATTCATCTCTCAACCAAGCAACCCCCCCCGGTTACAGTTGCATCTGCAAACCCCGCACCCCCAGTGCTGCAGGTGGTCCTGCTGTTATACACAAAAAGGATTTCATGATCACAGAACTCCCAGAACTCACCTTTCCCCCAGTAGAGTCCTTCAAATTCTTGGCTTTCAAAGCCCTCTGCACAACAGTACTCCTCATTTACAGGCCACCTATACTTCCCAATATCTCACTTGGCATGTTCTTAGTAGATTTGACAGAACTCCTCACAAAAGCCTTGCTCCTCTCTACACATCTGCTCGTACTCGGTAACTTTAATATCGAGGACTCAGAACAAAGGCTTGAATCTGACTACACATATGTTCTGGAAAAATATTCTCTGACCCAACATGTCACCTTCCCCGCTCACCTTGTGTACTCCTCAAACTTGCAGGTACACAACCTCGACAAGGAAGATTGTCCCCCGTCTGCTTATGGACTCAAGTTCACCATCCCTTCCCCCAGCCCATCTGTTGATCTCACAGACCAGTTCAACTCCATCTCACTGGAACCCAAGAGCATTCCTCCGCTGCCCACCATCCTGCTATCCAACGTGAACTCTATCAGGAACAAGATGGCTGAGCTGAGAGCTTTGGTCGAATCTTACGAGGAAGTCAGGGATACCGGCCTTCTAGCGTTTACTGAAACGTGTCTCGAGGAAGATAACCCGGATAAGGACTACGAGATAGAGGGGTTTAGCGGCCCATATAGGCTGGACCGGTCAAAAGATATTACGGATAAGACTAAAGGTGGAGGAGTGTGTTTTTTCGTAAACGATCGATACTGCCTGGAAGTCAAGGTTGAGGAAAAGGACTGCACTCGTGATATTGAATACTTGACCATCTCACTGCGCCCCGATGACAAAGAGTTGCCACTTTTCTTCACGGTCGTTTACATTCACCCGAAAGCCAAAGCAGCCAAGGCGGGAAAGATCATCGACGACATCACTGCCCGACTCAACTCAATCTACCCGGATGCCCCCAAGTTCGTCCTTGGAGATTTTAACCGTTGTAAACACATCCACGGAACGACTTTGAAGACTTATGAACAATATGTCACTCACTATACAACTGAACAAAAAAAAGAAAAAAACCTATTAGATCGGTGTTATGGATCTGTGGAAGGAGCTTATAAATCTGAACTCAGGCCCCGCTTCGGGAAGTCAGTCCATGAAAGCCTGTATTTAGAGCCCAACTAGGGCTGCACGATTAAGGCCAACAATAAAAATCTGGCCAGAGGACAGTGTCTCAACTCTCCAGTGAGTTTAAGTTAAGCTGCTTTGCCCCTGGAGCAGTTTGGGGTTAAGGGTCTTGCTCAAGGACACAATGGTAGAGATGTTGGGCACTGTAGATGTAATACAACATTTTGAATGAACAGGGACTGGGATTGCTTTTATTAACTTTTGACAATATTGATGAACTTTTGACACGGTGGACAAAACAATCCTATTACACAGATTAGAGAACTGAAGTATTTAACAAATAAATAAATAATCACACAAACATTTAATAAGGCCATGTGTAGGCTACACTGTCCTGTGTAGCTACACTGTCCTGTGTAGCTACACTGTCCTGTGACAAAATGTACCTTGTCACCAGAAGGAAAGCTTGAAGAGGTATGTATTGGATGACATGTTGTTGTCATAGCTTATTGGCACATACCGCCTGCCGTAGTTAAAACGCAAGCGAGCACTATTCATTTGAATGCAATATACAATTTGACCACTAGATGGGAGTGAATCTTACACAGTGTCCCTTTAATACCAATACCGTACCGATATCAACATGAAATAAGCTTCACTGTGCTTGGCGTGGTGGAAAACACTGGGGGAAACCCTGCTCTGTCTTATACTCAAAAGTGACAATAACATATGTGAGGGTGACG
This sequence comes from Ammodytes marinus, assembly GCF_949987685.1. Lineage (NCBI taxonomy): Eukaryota > Metazoa > Chordata > Actinopteri > Uranoscopiformes > Ammodytidae > Ammodytes > Ammodytes marinus. Next base: position 199,308 of record NW_027648438.1, read on the forward strand.
CTCCAACACTGGCAATGTGGATTAACCAAGCCCCAACCTCAGCGATTTTTACCAGCATCCAATAAGGAAGTGACCACAACTGTAGTAACCCGGAAGTGCCACTGGGGGTGGTACCAAGACCGAGCAGTTTTTCTTTGACCCACTTGTTAGATAGGCCGTTTTCAAAGTCTTATTAAACCTATTTACAGCCAGGTCCACAAAACCATTTTAGTCTGTAACACTGAAGGGGGTGACTTTTTTTGGACCACGCTAGTTTTTATTTTATCAGAGGTTAAAATGTATTGGCGCTATCTCTTGAGTGACAGCTCTCCGCCCGTTGTCCCTCACTTTGCCTCGGAGGTATACGTCAGCTATCTCCCTCCCCCTCACAAAATGGCGACGCGCACAAACCAGGATTATTTGGATGCCGTGTGAATAACTGAGGTCAGCCCGGATGCTACATCCATATTATTTACTATCTATGGGATTAAGGAGCTTTCCAACTGTATTGAACTGAAAATATTGACCTATATTACTAAGGGCAAGCGGAGGGACTTTATTCAGGTCTGGGAGCCATACATGGCTATCATGACAGATTAACCTGTTTTTAAAATGTTATTTTGATATATATTTAATTGTTTATTCTTTATTTTAAAAAGTAATTACTCAATGTGTGTTCTTAAGATGGTGCAAGTGTTTGTTTGTGTGTGTTGT
>NW_027648438.1:207500-215000 GCF_949987685.1 Ammodytes marinus
AAGGGATTTATAAAGCCTAACATATCCTGCCGTGCAATAGCCTCTGGACACCACAGGATGGCGCTCGTAACACAAGAACTGTAGTAACGATAGTAGTAAAATAAAGTGGCTAAACTTAATGTCCTCTGGCTAAACGTCAATGGTGGTCTCGTTAAAAAGGTGAGTAAGACCCCTGTTTAATTTGAAAAAGGTTTGTAACTGAGTTTACATGTGTTTAGCCACCAAAGCCCGGCTGCACTGTCTATCTGGACACAGGCTACTGCTGTCAGTCAGTCACTGCCTCACGTAACTTCTGGCTGTAGCCCGTAATACACATGTTCGCCAGTCATATTCTCCGTGAAATGCGTTATTTATTTTGGGGGAAATGCTTTGTTAGCTCGGTGGAACTGTTTTTAAACATGTTGGGTGATTACATTTAATGTTTGTACAGCGTGCGCAATGTTTTCTGACTTTGTATATTGCTAGCATAACAGTAGCTCTGTGGCTAACAGCTGCCGCAGTCTCCCGTTGCTCGTATCCTTGGTCCGACTTCCCAGTACAATTTGAACGCACCGTTAAAGCCAAATTCTGTCGTTGCTAGGTCGTATCCTTGGTAGTTCCTATTGACTGGAGTACTGAACTACGTTTTCATTACATAAGAACCTTATGGGTTTGCGATGGGTATTCCAGTTATTATATGAGGTCTCAGGTGTTGCTATGGAAACAAGTTGTTATTGGTTCGAAAACAATCTAATTTGATCGCAAAAAGGCATGAAAACATAAATGAGTGGCCTAATTATTATTTTTATTAGTAGGTGACTATGGTATAAGCGGGTTAATGCCCTTCGAGGTGTCCATGTATCATGGATTAATGGACACCGTGGAGGCGAGAACTGTCCGACGCGCAGCGGAGGACAGTTGCCTTCACGATCATTCGGTCAATTATGTCACGTTTAATGCAACATTTACATTGTATGAGATATCTTTGTTATGACAACTTGACATAAGCTGAGACAAAATATCTTGTCCATGTCATGGTTATGTCGACATTAACCAATAACATGACCTGTCATAAACATGTCATAGTAGGCTAATCGCTATAAAGAGCTCTTATTTATTTTATCTCTTTATTTTTAATTGTTTTAGTTTTACAGTCTGTAGTGTTTTCTCTCTGATGATGGCGTTTCCTCAGCGCAGTTTCCTTCCTGTTTTTAATGAATTTCTTGTTTTGGGGTATGGATGGGTGGGAGGGGGAATGTGTTTGCATGTATGCATATCTCTGGGTGGGGGATGTGGGGGGGGGGGGGGGAGTTGTATTAAGCACTTTGTGTTACATTTGATTGTATGAAAAGTGCTATATAAATAAAGTTTGAGTTTGATTGAAAGCATTATTATGGCTTTATACAGCAGACAACATGCTCCCTCTCATGTGCTATTGCTTAATTGTTCCAGAGGTGGTGAGGAGCAGTTAGGGATTCAGATTACTTGACACTATACTGTAGAGTGTTTGTGAGTGTGTATGTGAGCAAGTACATTTGGTACGGCTAAGTATGGTGACCCTGCTTACCATTTATTTATTTATTTTGTATTGTACTTATTTATCTATTTTCTTCTTTTCGTTTTTCTATATTAGTGTACTACATGTTCAAGTGAGTGGGGCGGGTGGGATATTTTATCTGATCTTACTAACGCCTTACAATCATGTGATCCTCTCCTCTCCCTCACAGTCATTACCTGAGACCGGTTTACCTGTCCTCTGAGGCCCCGCCCCTAGCTCACCTGTGTGCCAGGTGTTAGTCTGTCTGCTGCTGTTTGACTGACAGACCTTCAAATGGCAGCTGCTCCTCCAGAAGGTTCCCTGGCTGCTCCTCCAGAAGGTTCCCTGGCTGCTCCTCCAGAAGGTTCCCTGGCTGCTCCTCCAGAAGGTTCCCTGGCTGCTCCTCCAGAAGGTTCCCTGGCTGCTCTAGAAGGTTCCCTGGCTGCTCTAGAAGGTTCCCTGGCTGCTCCTCCAGAAGGTTCCCTGGCTGCTCCTCTAGAAGATTCCCTGGCTGCTCCTCTAGAAGATTCCCTGGCTGCTCCTCTAGAAGATTCCCTGGCTGCTCCTCCAGAAGGTTCCCTGGCTGCTCCTCCAGAAGGTTCCCTGGCTGTACCGCAACTTCCACAAGGTCAGTAAAAATTTACCATTATTATGATTATTTTGATAAATTATGAGGTACTTTTTTTTCTTATTATTAAACTTAAATCTTGGATGTTTTAAGATTGTTTAACTTATAGATATCATCATCAGCTTTTGCGGGTCTCTTGTCTGTGATGAATGTGTTTTGTTGTGTATTATCTTTATTTTGTTCTGAGCTGCATTTTATACAGTACATAGGGACAGCCGGCGCAAAGTGGTTTTACCTGATCATGTCTACGGGACCTGAGATGGTTCATTTGGACGTTTAGTGATTTCTGTAGGTGACTGAATAACTTGTGCGTGTGTGCGCAGTGTGTGTATGATGCAATTATGAGAAGCCTGTAAGTGCGTAACATGCTGCATTCCAAACATTGAAACCAAAATACTCAATGTCAAACTGTTTACATTTTCAGATCCAGACCTGGGATGTGGGAAATGTGCCCTCATTCACATCCAAACAATCAACAAGACCACAGCCAGTGGCCTCCGTAAACTAATCATCGTCAACAAGCTGGACTTTCTTCTGATCACTGAGATCTGGCAACCACACAATAACGATTCATCTCTCAAACGAACAACCCCCGACGGATACAAATACCAGTACAAACCGTCAGGTGGCCTCGCTGTTATACACAATAAGGATTTCAGGTTCACAGAACTCACTTTTCCCCCAGTAGAATCCTTTGAATTACTCGCTTTCAAAGCCATCTGCACAACTGTACTCCTCATTTACAGGCCACCTGAACCTATACCTCCCAATGACTCATATGGCAAGTTCTTAGTAGATTTGACAGAACTCCTCACAAAAGCCTCATCCCCCTCTACATATCTGCTCATACTCGGTGACTTTAATAACATCCTGGACTCAGAACAAAGGCTCGAATCTGACTTCACATATCTACTGGAAAAATTTTCTCTGACCCATCATGTCACCTCCCGCGCTCACCTTGTGTGTTGCTCAAACCTGCCGGTAGGCAATGTCGGGGAAGGATCAAGGTGGCCCAACCTCTACATAGAACATCCTCCCCTGTTTGATGAATTCATCATGTTCACCATCCCTCCCCCCAGCCCAGCTGATGATCTCACAGACCAGATCAACTCCCTCTTCCTGGAAACCAAGAGCATTCCTCTGCTGCCCACCATCCTGCTATCCAACGTGCAGTCTATCAAGAACAAGATGGACAAGCTGAGAGCTTGGGTCAAACCCAACCAGAAAATCAGGGAACCCGACCTTGTAGCGATCACTGAAACGTGGCTCAAGAAAACTGACCAGGATGACTACAGCATAACTGGGTTTAGCGGCCCCTTTCGGCAGGACCGGTCACAAAAAATGTCGGGGATGAGTCGAGGTGGAGGAGTGTGTTTTTATGTAAACAAGCGGTACTGCCAGGACGTCGTTATCACGTCTTGGGCAAAGCTCTGCACTCCTCATATTGAACTCTTGACCATCTCACTGCGCCCTGATGACAAAAAGTCGATACTTTTCTTCACGGTTGTTTACATTCATCCGGGAGCCAAACGAGACAAGGCGGGAGAGATCATAGATATCCTCACTGACCGACTCAACTCAAAATACCCGGATGCCCCCAAGTTCATCCTTGGAGATTTTAACCAGTGTAGAGATATCCACGGATACACTCTGAAGACTTATGACCAATATGGCACTTTTGCTACAACTCAAAACACAACACAAACCCCCGTAGATCGGTGTTATGGATCTGTGAAAGGCGCTTATGAGTCTGCTCTAAGGGACGCCGTCGGGGGGTCAACCCATAAAAGCCTGTATTTGACGCCCAAACCTCATTCAGGAGCCTCGAGTGAGGAGAGAGGGGACAGTGTGGAGAGTGAGGAGAGAGGGGAGAGAGGGGACAGTGACTAGAGTGTGGCGATAGACTACGATGTAAAAATCTGGTCAGAGGACAGTGTCTCAACTCTCAAGGCATATCCAAATTAGGCTGCTACCTAGGGGGCAAAGTGATTTTATGGGCATGGAATGTTATAAAAAGCTGTTTACCAGAAATGATATCTAGAACTTTCAAGGATCACAATATGTTGTAAAAATGCTATAAGGAGTTTTACTTACTCTGGCTTTATCCAATATCTAGATTTTTGGTTTTTAAAGAGATGCAAATCTGTGCATAATTTGTGAAATATGCCACATTTGCGTATATATTAAAATATTTGAGATTATTTTAGAAAAAAACTTCAAAACAAAAAAGTATTGTGTTAATGGCAAAGTTTCATGATATCTATAAGTAAAAATAAATATCAATTATACCCTCACATTAAACCCATACTATCTATGATTAAACCATGGTTCCGATTTTCTATTCCGGCCCCCTGTAGCTTTCCAGCAGGTAGTTGACCAGGTTGTCCACCCAGGTTGGGATCCTGGAAGGTCCTGGATATCATTTCTGGTGAACAACCTTTTACAACAGCCCATGTCTGTTTTCAGAAAAAAAGTGAGTTTTGCCCCCTGGGTGTGCTTTGCCCCTGGAGCAGTTTGGGGTTAAGTGTCTTGCTCAAGGACACAACGGTAGAGATGGTGGGCAGTGCGGCACCGTAGATGTAATACTACATTTTAAAAGCACAGGGACTGGGATTGCTTTTTTATCTATTTTTTTAAACTTCTGACAATATTGATGAACTTTTGACATGGTGTGTCTGTTACAGATTAGAACACTGGGAGGGGCTCTCAGAAAGTATTTTTGTGTCTGTTGGAAACTGTGTCTGAGCAGGGGTCCAAACTGTGTCTGAGCAGGGGTCCAAACTGTGTCTGATCAGGGGTCCACTTTATATAACTTTATTGTTTATGTTTTGGATGGTGATGGTAATATATCATGACATCACTTCTCTGTGTGTCCTATAGTGTAACAGGAGTATCCTGGATATTCTCTTTAATTATGTAAATAGTGAAACACACCATGACTCAATCAGCTGTTTATATAGTGAGTGACTAAACCTATATTGGGGAAAAGGGACATGCAATATTCCTAGAACTGATTTTATTTTTTTATTTTTTTTTATTAGTGTATTTCAGGGACATTGCACACTAATCAACATTCAAAATGTAAGTGAGCCAGAGTAATAATAATACAGTTGAAAGAAGTGTCCTTATATGTTCTGCTTAACATTTACCTTTAGTTTAAACAACGTCCTTAGAGACATGTTAAGTAGAGTACGCCATTAGTTATTTTTTAGACTTTTGTTTTTGTGTTAATTTTCAGTTGTGTGTTTGTGTTCTTTAACAAAAAAAATCAAAAATACAAAAAGTATAAAAAAAAGTGACAATAACATGTGAGGGTAATTATGAAAATAATGTTTGTTTGTATTTTTATATGGGAGATGAATCACTGTTATTATTTCCTGCCTTTTTAAACTGGTAGGAGCTGGAGAGAAACAGCTTTATGTTTTATTCTGTAAATAAATTCTCAGGGAAATGACAATGAAGGAAATCTTGAATTGTGATTATATCCACAACAAGCAATTTGACACATTTTGGTTTATATGAAATGAAGGTTTGAATCACTGTGAGAATAAACTTAATTAATCAAAGTTTCCTGTTTCTCTGTCATTATTGATTTGTTTGTATTTTTTCAACACAAGAAATGATGAAGGCAGTTGCAGAATGACCTCTAGGGTCAGTAAGTGGCTCGAATAAGACAAAACTCCCTCTCTGCTTTATAGTACCGGTAAGTCCATTTGAGTGTGAGTGTGTGTGTGTGTGTGTGTGTGTGTGTGTGTGCGTCTCTCTCCCTGTGTGTGTGTGTGTGTGTGTGTGTGTGTGTGTGTGTGTCTCTCTGTGTGTGTGTGTGTGTGTGTGTGAGAGAGTCAGTGTGTTATATATTTTATTTATAAATATTTTTATATTTCAACGATTATATGTTGCTAATTTTATCTGTTATGTTTTTTCAAATTAATTTTATTGTTAGACGTATTTTTTTACTTTGCTTTTATTTTCTATGCACATTGTAAAGCACTTTGGAACCCTGTCTGTGAAAAGCGCTGTATAAATACATTTAACTTACATGGACCTATTATAAAGGGGTAAATGCCGGTAGCGTACTAAGCTTAATTTTTAATTTTTAAACGTATACACTTAAACGCTAGAAAAAGCCACTTTAAAAACTTAACATACACGATTAAGACTAACACATGAGTAAGACTACTAAAGTCAGGGTAAATCATGGACCTATTATATTATAAAAGGGGTAAATGCGGATACTTAGCTTATTTTTTTATTTTTAAACTTGAAACACTTCAACTTAAAAGCTAGAAAAAGCCACATTACACACTTCTCACACACGTTTAAGGCTAACACATGAGTTAGGCTGCTATAGTGAGGGTAAATCATGGACCTATTATATATTATAAAGGGTTAAATGCTGCTGGTATTTAGTTTATATTCACAATACACTATATAAACGTAAACACTTTTATAGCCACATAACACACTTCTCACACATGAGTAAGGCTGCTAGAGTCAGGCTAGTCTGGCATGACCACTTCCGCCAGCGTCTATTCGCTTGCGTCGAAAAGCTACGCAGCCCTGACGCAGCCCCCTCCTTTTCCGGTTGCTGGCTTTCCCCTATTGTGATCCCCCTCAAATTAAGAAACAATTCACTCAGTCAACCCGTGTGCTTATGTGCAGTGCTCTCTCTCTCTCTCTCTCTCACTCTCACACACACACACACACACACACACACACACACACACACACACACAGGGTGTGAGAAGTCACATTACTGTAGACCAGGGGTTTTCAAAGTGTGAGAGAGTGAGCCCCCCCTCAGAGAACAAATTTCAGCGGAGCCCCCCCAAAAAAAATATATATTATTTTACAAATTTAAACATGTTTTTGAAACATTCTAAACATTTTTGTGCGTTTTTAAACACATTTAATACATTTGAACATCTTAATCCAGTGTTTTAATCCTGCTTCCTTTGAGCGTGGATAATACTGACTGAGTGTGCATCGGAGTGAGAAAGATAGGCAGACAGACTTGCCCAAATTATTGACTAGTTAAATGTCATTCACACACCCAGTGTTTTTTCGCTAGTGCCTCCAATGTCCTGCTGGAGGAGAATAGTAGCCAGTGGAGAACCAGACCCTCCTAGGGGGGTCCAGGGGTATGCCCCCCAGGGAGATTTTTTTTCACCTTTTTAAAGTGAAATGCATGAATCTGGTGCACTTTGAGAGGACAATTAAGAGGCTAAATATGAGGAATTTTGTGTGAACAAATAATTTGGAGACACTGGGTCTGATGAATTAGAAGCTATTGAAGAAGGACACATGGATTTTCTATAAAAATATTAATTTAAAATAAACAAAATGTATGCAGGGT
>NW_027648438.1:222500-232500 GCF_949987685.1 Ammodytes marinus
TTTTTTATACTAAGATCACGGCATAGCTGGACACAAGTTCTTCTGCTTCGTTCCTCTCACTGCATTTAAATGCATTCAGTAAATTACAGAGAAATTGGTCTCGTTAAAGAAAAAGAGCACCAAGCCCAACCCAGAGGACCCTGCATACATTTTGTTTATTTTAAATTAATATTTTTATGGAAAATCCATGTGTCCTTCTTCAATAGCTTCTAATTCATCAGACCCAGTGTCTCCAAATTATTTGTTCACAAAAAATTCCTCATATTTAGCCTCTTAATTGTCCTCTCAAAGTGCACCAGATTCATGCATTTCACTTTAAAAAGGTGAAAACAAATCTCCCGGGGGGGCATACCCCCGGACCCCCCTAGGAGGGTCTGGTTCTCCACTGGCTACTATTCTCCTCCAGCAGGACATTGGAGGCACTAGCGAAAAAACACTGGGTGTGTGAATGACATTTAACTAGTCAATAATTTGGGCAAGTCTGTCTGCCTATCTTTCTCACTCCGATGCACACTCAGTCAGTATTATCCACGCTCAAAGGAAGCAGGATTAAAACACTGGATTAAGATGTTCAAATGTATTAAATGTGTTTAAAAACGCACAAAAATGTTTAGAATGTTTCAAAAACATGTTTAAATTTGTAAAATAATAATTTTTTTGGGGGGGGGGGCTCCGCTGAAATTTGTTCTCTGAGGGGGGGCTCACTCTCTCACACTTTGAAAACCCCTGGCCTATAATAATAAAAAACACCACCTTAACTATGTTTACAGTTTAAAAATGTTTTGAATGAAATGCAAACCTCAGTGAATCATTTGCTCTTGTTTCTCTGTCCTGAGATTCACACAGACTGAGCAGTCTTGTTTAAATGTTACAAATTGAGCTAATAAACTGAACTTTGATTTTTTTGCTGCAGAAGTTATCTCAGCTCATTTTTGTTATCTAATTTGATAATAAGGTGATTGTATGCAGAATGCTCATGCCAGAAACTCATACAGTGGTTTTGTACAGATAAATAAATAAATATTAGCAGGTTCTCAACAGTATTTAAATTTAGGGGGGGGGGCGCGCGAAAAAAATTCTGTCCCCTAGGGGGGGCATGACAGAAAGTAATTGAGAACCACTGCTCTAAACTGTCTCCAAACGTTCGCGGAGGTCTCAATTTCCTCGCATGAGTCGCAGAGCCGCGCAGTCCTGTCGCATGAATTTTGAACATGTTCAAAAAAAGTGTGCGACAAATCTAGTCTCAAAATAGTCTCAGAGTGGTCGCATGTGTCTCAAACGCGTTGCAAACCCTTCTCAATTTAGTCTCCGCGAGTCAGAAAGTGTGAGAAATGTCAGACAACTTTGCGACGGTTTGGCGATATATGAAACTAAATTGTGACTGATTTGAGACAAAAATGAGACTGACATTCCGTTCGTGCGACGCTCGCCAGACGTTCGCGAGACATAAATGCGACCTCCCGGCAAGTGTTGGGCAGGACATTCACAAACGTGTCGTGAGGAACCAACTCAGTGAGACTGCAAGTGAAAATTGTCGCTAATTCGCATATTTTCTCGCAATTTTGTGTCTCCAACTTGTCGCACACTGTCGCAGCCCAGTGAGATAGAGGCTTTAGATTTTCATTATGTTAGCTGTGATGTTAAATGTGTCTGTGTTACTATACTCAACGTGTCTGCCAGTGTGTGTGTGTGTCTCTGTCTCTCTGTGTATGTGTCTGTCTCTCTGTGTGTGTGTGTGTGTGTGTGTGTGTGTGTGTGTGTGTGTGTGTGTGTGTGTGTGTGTGTGTGTGTCTGTCTGTCTGTCTGTTTTACTTGACCAGCCCCTGCAGTACTGTCTGTCTGTCTTACTTGGCCAGCCCCTCCAGGACAGCCTGCCTGTCTGTCTGTCTGTCTGTCTGTCTGTCTGTCTGTCTGTCTGTCTGTCTGTCTTACTTGGCCAGCCCCTCCAGGACAGCCTGTCTGTCTGTCTGTCTGTCTGTCTGTCTGTCTGTCTGTCTGTCTGTCTTACTTGGCCAGCCCCTCCAGGACAGCCTGTCTGTCTGTCTGTCTGTCTGTCTGTCTGTCTGTCTGTCTGTCTGTCTTACTTGGCCAGCCCCTCCAGGACAGCCTGTCTGTCTGTCTGTCTGTCTGTCTGTCTTACTTGGCCAGCCCCTCCAGGACAGCGGGGATCAGAACAGACTTCTGAGCTTTCTTCAGGATTCTGAAGTAGATGAGGAAGACGATGTTCAGAGTCTCCGTGTGCTGAGGACGAATCAGGAAGTTAGTTCTTATTGGTCCAATCACTCACCATAATAAATGACAGCAACCAATCAAAACAGTCCATTTAAATCATTATTAAAGGGTCACTGTGTAGTTTCAGAGGAGGGGGATTTGTTGATACACCAACAAGGAATGTGTCTTGGTGAATAAGGTGCATACAGTTAGACAATGAACGAACAGTGACTATCATATATACAATATAACACAATACATAAACAAGCAGAGACATACGTGATAAGTTAAAATAGAAGAAAAACTAAAGTAAAGATACGTAAAAATTGTAAAAGGAAACAGGAAGTTAGCTGCTATTGGTCCAAACCGTCACATAATAACCCATAGCAACCAATCAAAACAGCCCATTTAAATCAATGTTAAAGGGTCAGTGTGTAGTTTCAGAGGAGGGGGTTTGTTTACATTCACAGAGCCTGCAGTTAGTTTACTAAACATATTTTCTCTACATGTAATTCTTAGAATTGAATAATTCTATCATCATAAATCAAATTATTCTGAGGAACCTGGAACCAAACGTAAGACTAGAATATGTTTGTAAACCAAACTGTGGGCCCTGCTGCTGTAAACAACAACAGTGAAACAGTAACTTTTCAGGAAGCTTTGTAACTTCAAACAGTGTTCCAGGGATCACATTTTCCTGTGAGGAAAGTTTGTTTATTCAGTTATGAGAATAAACCTTAGAAAATGTTTCACTTCTCTGACACACATAAAGTTACATACTGCACCTTTAAGTACAGTACTTGAGCAAAAGTACTTAGTTAGATAGATGGATAGTGACAACCGATAGCAACCAATCATATCAGTCCATTTAAAGTCTCTACGAGGAACTTTTAAATATTTCTGAAACAGTCTCATTTTTCCTCTGATGATCATGAATTACATGTAACAGCAAACGAGACCATCAGTGCAAAGAATGCTATTTTTATATAGTTTTTCTTAATGCCTTTGTCATGGGTATACGCTCACCCAGGAACAACAGCTGGCGTGGTAAAAACACTACAGCTTTCGTCCAAAGGGGGCGCTAGAATTAACACAAACTGAAAGTTCCTCGGAGCAGCTTTAAAACCATTTTAATTTCTCACCAGTTTGAGTTTCTTGTCTTTGCTTTCAAAAGCTTCGGCCTCTAGAAGTTCCTTCTCCAACTTCTCCTCTGCTTTCTTCCACTGTAACACACACACACACACACACACACACACACACACACACACACACACACACACACACACACACACACACACACACACACACACACACACACACACACACACACACACACACACACACACACACACACACACACACACACACACACACACACACACACACACAGAGTTTAAAACAACAATACTAATCACATTGTTGAGCACACAGTAATACACAGTTTCTACAGTTTCACATGGCTCCACTAGGGGGCAGGATTGTATAAATAACACTCTAGTTCTAGCCATGCTTTATCTTGGGTTTGGATGGATGGATGGATGGATGGACAGACAGACAGACAGACAGACAGACAGACAGACAGACAGACAGACAGACAGATAGACAGATAGACAGATAGACAGATAGACAGATAGACAGATAGACAGATAGACAGATAGACAGATAGACAGATAGACAGATAGACAGATAGACAGATAGACAGATAGACAGATAGACAGATAGACAGATAGACAGATAGACAGACAGACAGACAGATAGACAGATAGACAGATAGACAGATAGACAGATAGACAGATAGATAGATAGATAGATAGATAGATAGATAGATAGATAGATAGATAGACAGATAGACAGATAGATAGATAGACAGACAGACAGACAGACAGACAGACAGACAGACAGACAGACAGACAGACAGACAGACAGACAGACGTCTTACCTTCCTCTGCATCCTGGACAGGTTCCTCCTCTTCTCCTTGTTGTTCATGAAGCGTTTGTTTGGTTTGGTGTCGTCGATGTCTTTCCTCATCTGGACCTCTTTGATCCGCAGACTGAGCAGAGTACGCAGCACCTGGAGGGAGAGAGAGACAGGTTAACAGACAGACAGGCAGACAGACAGACAGACTGAGGAGGGTACGCAGCACCTGGAGAGAGAGAGAGACGGGTTATTAGACAGACAGACAGACAGACAGACAGGCAGACAGGCAGACAGAGGAGGGTACGCAGGACCTGGAGGGAGAGAGAGAGAGAGGTTAGGCTATTAGACAGGCAGAGAGAGAGACAGACGGACAGACAGGCAGACAGGCAGACAGACAGACAGACAGACTGAGGAGAGTACGCAGCACCTGGAGGGAGAGAGAGACAGGTTAGGGGTTAACTCTCTATTAGACAGACAGACAGACAGACAGACAGACAGACAGACAGACAGACAGACAGACAGACAGACAGACAGACAGACAGACTGAGCAGAGTATGCAGCACCTGGACAGCGAGAGAGACAGGGAGAGAGGGAGACAGGTTAGGGGTTAACTCTCCATTAGACAGATAGACAGACAGACTGAGGAGGGCACGCAGGACCTAGAGAGAGAGACAGGCTATTAGACAGACAGACAGACAGACAGACAGACAGACAGACAGACAGACAGACAGACAGACAGACAGACAGACAGACAGACAGACAGACAGACAGTACCTCTCTCAAAGCTCTGTGGAATGACTCCTGTCTTGTCTTTAATAGGGCTGGCCAAAATGCCATTTTTCAGGCTTCGAATATTCGTTGGTTTTTCCGAGCGAATATTCGAATATTCGTTCCAGAAAAACACACCGTCAAAAACAACATTAAAAAAAATAAATAAAAAAAAACGTTAATAATCCCTATATACTCCCTGGAACCGATTTTTATCTGCATATTTTGTTGAAGATTTACGCGCTCGGAGGTGAAGTAATGGATGCGCTATGACACTTAGTGATGTAATATCCTCCTAAATGAGCAATACTACTACTACTACTACTACTACTACTACTACAATATTACTAACTTTTATATCAAAATGTAAAATTATTTGATGACATTATATTGCAGTACTAGCTTCTTGCAAAAAAAAACTGTTGGAAAAAAAAATTGTTGAAAAAAAAAAAAAAAAAAAAAAAGGAAGCTCCGAATACTAATTTTCCGAACGAGTATTCAAATAATTCGGGCCAGCCCTAGTCTTTAATGGGCAATAGATGGACAGACAGACAGACAGACTGAGGAGGGTACGCAGGTACCTGGTTGATTTGATACAGTAGTATTGACTTATGTGCATATGAATTGGGTGTGTGTACAATGAACACCTTAATGAATAAGCAATATAAAGTAATTACATGATCATTAATTAATGATTGTAGAGAAGGGTTTGTATTTAATAATAAAGTACTTTATATTTTCTTGGTTTACAGCTATGCCATCACACTCACATCTCATTTTAATTGTCTCTTATTGCACGCACGCACACACACACACACACACACACACACACACACACACACACACACAGTCTCTCTCACACACACACAGTCTCACAAACACACACACACTCACACACACAGGCTGTGTCTTGATTCAGGGGTTGCGGTCTACGAAGGCTGCATTTGAAGACCGACTGCGTCATAGCGGCGCGCAAAGGCTGTCCCGTTTGCAAGGCTCCTTGCAAGGCTCCTCATATGCGGCCGAGAAATGCAGCCTTCGTTTCACGGTTTTGAAGGCTGCATCAGATGTATCCTTCGCGGCCCAACATACAGTATCTCACAAAAGTGAGTACACCCCTCACATTTCTTCACGTTTTTCTTTATATCTTTCCATGGGACAACACTGAATAAATGACACTTTGATACAATGTCAAGTAGTCAGTGTACAGCTTGTATAACAGTGTAAATTTACTGTCCCCTCAAAATAACTCGACACACAGCTATTAATGTCTAAACTGCTGGCAACAAAAGTGAGTACACCCCTTAGAAAAAATTTACAAATTGGGCCCAAAGTGTAAATATTTTGTGTGGCCACCATTATTTTCCAGCACTGCCTTAACCCTCTTGGGCATCTAGTTCACTAGAGCTTCACAGGTTGCAACTGGAACCCTCTTCCACCCATTTATGACAGCATCACAGAGCTGGTGGATATTAAAGACCTTGCGCTCCTCCACCTTCTGTTTGAGGATGCCCCAAAGATGCTCAATAGGGTTTAGGTCTGGAGACAGGCTTGGCCAGTCCATAACCTTTACCCTCAGCTTTTTTAGCAAGCCACTGGTCGTCTTGGAGGTGTGTTTGGGGTCGTTATCATGTTGCAATACCACCCTGCGGCCCAGTTTACGAAGGTTGAGTGCACGTGGTCAGCGTCGTACACAGAGGTTGGCTTTGGAAAATAGACGTACGAGTGCTGCCAGCATTGCTGAAGGGCTTGAAGGGGTGGGGGGTCAACCTGTCAGTGCTCAGACCATACGCCGCACTCTACATCATACTGGTCTGCATGGCTGTCATCCCAGAAGGAAGCCTATTCTAAAGAATGATGCACAAGAAACCCCACAAAAAGTTTGCTGAAGACAAACAGACTACGGACATGGATTACTGCAACCATGTCCTGTGGTCTGATGAGACCAAAATACATTTATTTGGTTCAGATGGTGTTAAGAGTGTGGAGCGGCAACCAGGTGAGGAGTACAAAGACAAGTGTGTCTTGCCTAGAGTCAAGCATGGTGGTTGGAGTGTCATGGTCTGGGGCTGCATGAGTGCTGCCAGCACTGGGGATCTACAGTTCATTGAATTCTAACATGTACTGTGACATACTGAAGCAGAGCATGATCCCCTCCCTTCATAAACTGGGCCGCAGGGCAGTACTGCAACATGATAACGACCCCAAACACCCCTCCGAACGACCACTGGCTTGCTAAAGAAGCTGAGGGTAAAGGTTATGGACTGGCCAAGCATGTCTCCAGTCTTAAACCCTATTGAGCATCTTTGGGGCATCCTAAAACGGGAGATGGAGGAGCGCAAGGACTCTAATATCCACCAGCTCCTTGATGTCGTCATGAATGGGTAGAAGAGGGTTCCAGTTGCAACCTGTGAAGCTCTAGTGAACTACATGCCCAAGAGGGTTAAGGCAGTGCTAGGAAATAATGATGGCAAAACAAAATATTGACACTTTGGGCCCAATTTGGACATTTTTTCTTAGGGGTGTACTCACTTTTGTTGCCAGCAGTTTAGACATTAATGGCTGTGTGACGAGTTATTTTGAGGGGACAGTAAATTTACACTGTTATACAAGCTGTACACTGACTACTTGACATTGTATCAAAGTGTCATTTATTCAGTGTTGTCGCATGGAAAGATATAATGAAATATTTAAAGAAATGTTAGGGGTGTACTCACTTTTGTGAGATACTGTATCCCAAGATTCATTGCGTTATTTTCAGAGATGGCATAAAATAAAATAAAAAATAACAAAACAGCAACGTGTTGCTCCATCTTCTTAACTTTTATCTTCCTTTCTTTTTTTCTTGTACTGTTTTTTCTTTTCGTCTGGTAGACAACTTATTTTTCTTTTTTCCTGCGTTGACAGGGCTGTCTCCGTTGGCAGCAATCAGGGTTGCTAGGCAGCACAGGAGCGGCGAGTCGTCACGCAAGGTAACGGCTTGTTACGTAAACCGGAAATGCTCGTAAACCGAGACCTGCGGAGACCGTCTCGTTTAACAAGGCTCGTTGGCCTTAAAACCGGCCTTAAAATCGGCCTTCATAGGCTATAGCCTTCATAGACTGCGTCCTACCAAGTGCGTGGTCTCTGAATCAAGACACAGCCACAGTCTCTCACACACACACACACACACAGTCACAGTCTCTCACAAACACACACACACACACACACACACACACACACACACACAGTCACAGTCTCTCACAAACACACACACACACACACACACACACACACACAGTCACAGTCTCTCACAAACACACACACACACACACTCTCTCTCTCTCTCACCTCAGGTCTGACGGTGTAGTTCTGACTCTTGACTAAACCAGATATGACTCTGACGGCGGCCAGCGAGGCGACGCCATCTTTATCCTGATGGAACAAGTCCCTGAAGGCATCGCGACACATCTGAGAAATCTGAGTGACAGACAGGCAGACAGGGAGACAGGGAGGGAGGGAGACAGGCAGACAGGGAGACAGGCAGACAGGGAGAGAGACAGACAGACAGGTAGGGAGGGAGACAGGGAGGGAGGGAGGGAGGGAGTGAGAGAGGGAGGGAGAGAGAGAGAGACAGGGAGACACACGTAAACTTAATGCAAGACAATACAGACTATTTATCTTCCATAACATGTCTTCTTTCATACTAGTATAAATCAAAGGTCCAACATGTACATTCAGGTGTTTATTTGACTAAACCTTGTCTGTTTGCATCTGTATATTTCTCCTATACAACCATCTTTAACGGACATTATCTCAACATTAGTTTCTTTCTCAATACTCTGAACCAAAAATCTCAACTTCTAAAGCACTTACATCAACTAAACTTTCCATAATCATTCTCAGCACTATTCTGAAGGTTATTATAGAAGGATTTGTTCATATGTTGTTCACTGTCTGATTTATAATAATAATAATATATTCAATTTATATAGTGCTTTTCTCACACTCAAAGCGCATCTTTATTAATGAGGCATTTTCTTCGTAAAAACATGTTGAAAAAGCATTTTAATACTGACTCACCCTAGCCTGTGTGAGTGAGTGAGTGAGTGAGTGAGTGAGTGAGTGAGTGAGTGAGTGAGTGAGTGAGTGAGTGAGTGAGTGAGTGAGTGAGTGAGTGAGTGAGTGAGTGAGTGAGTGAGTGAGTGAGTGAGTGAGTGAGTGAGTGAGTGAGTGAGTGAGTGAGTGAGTGAGTGAGTGAGTGCGTGAGTGAGTGAGTGAGTGAGTGAGTGAGTGAGTGAGTGAGTGTGTGAGTGAGTGAGTGAGTGAGTGAGTGAGTGTGTGAGTGAGTGAGTGAGTGAGTGAGTGAGTGCGTGCGTGAGTGTGTGTCTCTAACTCACCCTAGCCTGTGAGTGAGTGAGTGAGTGAGTGAGTGAGTGAGTGAGTGAGTGAGTGAGTGAGTGAGTGTCTGTCTGTGTGTCTGTCTGTCTGTCTGTCTGTCTCTAACTCACCCTGTTAGCTCCATCGTTCATGAGTGGAGCCAGCACCACTATGATGTTGTTGTGGAAGTTGAAGTGAGCTAGCGTTAGCATGAGCTCACACAGGCAGCGGATGGAAACCTCGGCTAGGCTCAGGTAAGACTGAAGAGACACCGCCTCCGAACGCTTCTTCTTACTGTACTTCCAATCTGTAGGGGGGTGGGGGAGAGAGGGAGGGAGGGGGGGAGGGGGGGAGAGAGGGGGGGAGAGAGAGGGAGGGGGGGAGAGAGGGAGGGAGGGAGGGAGGGAGGGAGAGAGGGAGGGGGGGAGAGAGAGGGAGGGAGGGATAGAGGGAGAGAGAGAGGGGGAGAGAGAGGGAGGGAGAGAGAGGGAGGGAGGAGAGGGAGGGAGAGAGGGAGGGGAGGGAGGGGGTGGGGGGCAGGGAGGGAGACAGGGGGGGAGGGGGGAGGGAGGGTGGGAGAGAGGGAGGAGGGGGAGGGAGAGAGGTGGGAGGGGGTGGGGGAGAGAGAGAGAGACAGGCAGGGAGGGAGAGAGAGACAGACAGACAGACAGGCAGACAGGCAGACAGACACACACAAAAACAGGGGGGTTTAGATATCACACAATGGAGTCACTCAGTTTGGGC
>NW_027648438.1:237500-245000 GCF_949987685.1 Ammodytes marinus
CGGGAGCAATTCGGGGTTCAGTGTCTTGCCCAGGGACACTTCGACATGTGGCGGGGAGACGGGGGATCCAACCTCCGACCCTGCACACCAGAGGCAAACTCCCTACCCACTTCGCCACTGCCGACATCACTGTGGCACAAACTTTTCACCAGTGACAAAATAGTTTTTTAAATTAACACGTGTCACCTTGAGCAGACCAGTCCCTTATGATGAATCAAGCTTGTGTGTGTGTGTATGTCTGTCCCTCTGTGTCTCTGTCTGTCTGTCTGCCTGTCTGTGTCTCTCTCTCTGTCTGTCTGTCTGTCTGTCTGTCTGTCTGTCTGTCTGTCTGTCTGTCTGTCTGTCTGTCTGTCTGTCTGTCTCTCTCACCATGCAGACAGGTCTCTGGTGATGAATGAAGCTTGTCTAGCCATGGCGGCCATCTGCTGAATGTCTTCCTCCTCCATCATGTCTGTAGGAAGAGACTCAACGAACTCCTCCTCCACCTCCTCATCTGTGAGAGAGAGAGAGCAATGCATTATGGGGGATGGAGTTCACAGTAGAACACATTTTGGATTGTCAAGGAGAGGTACAGGAAGCAGTTTGGACCAATTGTATTTTTTTGTACACCAGTAACTAGTCTCTTCCAGCCAGACCAATAAAAACTGGGCCGGCCTTTTTTAATTTCTTTAAACCAATCACAATGGTTTTGGGCGGTGACACTTAGTGAAACTTTCAATAGTTTACAAGGTTCTGCTGCAGTTGTGTTTTCAAAAGATTCCTTCCTGGGAGGTGGTTTCAAAAGTAGGCGGGTTTGGGGGCGCCCTTAGCTCAGTTGGTAGGGCGTCCCCCCCCCCATGGGCCCTTAGCTCAGTTGGTAGGGCGTCCCCCCCCCCATGGGCCCTTAGCTCAGTTGGTAGGGCGTCCCCCCCCCCATGGGCCCTTAGCTCAGTTGGTAGGGCGTCCCCCCCCATGGGCCCTTAGCTCAGTTGGTAGGGCGTCCCCCCCCATGGGCCCTTAGCTCAGTTGGTAGGGCGTCCCCCCCCATGGGCCCTTAGCTCAGTTGGTAGGGCGTCCCCCCCCCCATGGGCCCTTAGCTCAGTTGGTAGGGCGTCCCCCCCCCCATGGGCCCTTAGCTCAGTTGGTAGGGCGTCCCCCCCATGGGCCCTTATCTCAGTTGGTAGGGCGTCCCCCCCATGGGCCCTTATCTCAGTTGGTAGGGCGTCCCCCCCCCATGGGCCCTTAGCTCAGTTGGTAGGGCGTCCCCCCCATGGGCCCTTATCTCAGTTGGTAGGGCGTCCCCCCCATGGGCCCTTAGCTCAGTTGGTAGGGCGTCCCCCCCATGGGCCCTTAGCTCAGTTGGTAGGGCGTCCCCCCCCCCATGGGCCCTTAGCTCAGTTGGTAGGGCGTCCCCCCCATGGGCCCTTAGCTCAGTTGGTAGGGCGTCCCCCCCATGGGCCCTTAGCTCAGTTGGTAGGGCGTCCCCCCCCCCATGGGCCCTTAGCTCAGTTGGTAGGGCGTCCCCCCCCCCATGGGCCCTTAGCTCAGTTGGTAGGGCGTCCCCCCCATGGGCCCTTATCTCAGTTGGTAGGGCGTCCCCCCCATGGGCCCTTATCTCAGTTGGTAGGGCGTCCCCCCCCCATGGGCCCTTAGCTCAGTTGGTAGGGCGTCCCCCCCATGGGCCCTTATCTCAGTTGGTAGGGCGTCCCCCCCATGGGCCCTTATCTCAGTTGGTAGGGCGTCCCCCCCCCATGGGCCCTTAGCTCAGTTGGTAGGGCGTCCCCCCCATGGGCCCTTAGCTCAGTTGGTAGGGCGTCCCCCCCCATGGGCCCTTAGCTCAGTTGGTAGGGCGTCCCCCCCATGGGCCCTTAGCTCAGTTGGTAGGGCGTCCCCCCCATGGGCCCTTAGCTCAGTTGGTAGGGCGTCCCCCCCCATGGGCCCTTAGCTCAGTTGGTAGGGCGTCCCCCCCATGGGCCCTTAGCTCAGTTGGTAGGGCGTCCCCCCCCATGGGCCCTTAGCTCAGTTGGTAGGGCGTCCCCCCCCATGGGCCCTTAGCTCAGTTGGTAGGGCGTCCCCCCCATGGGCCCTTAGCTCAGTTGGTAGGGCGTCCCCCCATGGGCCCTTAGCTCAGTTGGTAGGGCGTCCCCCCCCATGGGCCCTTAGCTCAGTTGGTAGGGCGTCCCCCCCATGGGCCCTTAGCTCAGTTGGTAGGGCGTCCCCCCCATGGGCCCTTAGCTCAGTTGGTAGGGCGTCCCCCCCATGGGCCTCGGCCAGCAGCAGACCCGGGTTAGATTCCAGCCCGCGGTCGTTCTCTGCATGTCACTCCCCTCTCTGCCCCATTTCAACTCTGTCTCTACACTATCAATAAAGCATAAAAATGCCAAAAAAAATATCTTAAAAAAAAAAGTAGGCGGGTTCAAGTCTGCGTTTGCTGTTGTCATGTGAATGATAGGCTGCATCCACAAAAGTAGTTTGTTTCGGTTTCCAGTGTAAACAGGGTCTCAGTGTGTATTAGTGTGTAGCAGCTGCAGTGCATTGTGGGAGATGTAGTAACTCACCAGGTCTCTTGATGTACCGTTCCAGCGGTCGTGGTGTTTTGATGACAGCATCCTTCACGGCCGCTCTGATCTTCTTGTGTTCCTTCCTCTGTTTCTTGGCCACGTTCTGCTGTTTGGCCGTTCGGTTCTTCAGCTTGTTCTCCAGCTTCAGGTCGCTCGTCTTCAGCAGACGCCGAAACGTCGGCTTGCGCTTCTTAGAGCGCGGCTAAAGCAGGGAGAGAAGAAGAGTTAGAATGGATGTGTGTGAGTGAGTGAGTGAGTGAGGGGCGAAGCTTCTTAGAGCGCGGCTAAAGCAGGCAGAGAAGAAGAGTTAGAACGGGTGAGTGGGTGAGTGAGTGAGTGAGTGAGAGTGTGTGTTTGATCCTTTATTGAATCAATGGCTACCCACAATCCATAAAATAAAGAGGTTGTTTAAAGCACATTGCGTATATATGTTGTTTCATTCCAACAAAACAACTAAATTATCTAATGTCCACACAGTCTCTTTTTCTATATCCAGCGTATTGGCTTAATATCAGGGGAAGAAGGGAGGGAGAGAGACAGAGAGAGCGAGAGAGAGAGAGAGAGAGAGAGACAGTTAATCTGCCAGTACAGGTGGAAAATAGCTATTTGCTAAAACCTGGTACAATGCATCTCTCCTTGCTCTAAACAAGGCTAATGTTTCTGTTGTACACTGTCCCTGTTCACATAAAGTTACATTACATCATAACATAATAACATGTTAGAACTGGTCTAAACGTCACGGAGCAGTTATGAACATTGGAATGCACAGAGGATCTGAACGTGTTAATAAACTGTTTGTAAATTCATAACAACAACTTGTTACACACACACACACACACACACACACACACACACACACACACACACACACACACACACACACACACACACACACACACACACACACACACACACACACACACACACACACACACACACACACACACACACATTAAACTAAAGCCGATGTGAACATTAGAATCAGGACTCATAGTGAATGTTTTACTCCATGTTCAACACTTTGTATTTTACACTTTAAAACCCTGAACCGTTAATACCGGGTGATTCTCAGTGTGGAATCTGGTTCACAGTCGCTCGCTCACTTAGTTTAACACACAGCCAATAGCTAATAGATAGTAGCCCTGTTGTTAACATCAATGCGCTGTTCTGTAAACTAATAATTGCACATACACACACACACAGACACAGAGAGACACACACACACACACAGGGAGAGACAGAGACACACACACACGTTAATATTAAGCCTAGCCAATAGCCAGTAGCGCTATAGTAAACATCACGGCACCGCTCTGTAAACCGGTAATATAACGTTACACTCACCGGAGCCATGGTCAGTTGTTATAATCCTCCCGGTGTGTGTGTTAATGTGTGTTACAGTGTGTTTAGGTGGAAAAAGACACACGTGTTTTGATCACACAGTCCGGACCAAAACGACCCGGAAACACTCTGGTGGTGACGTGACGATAGCGCCCCCAGCGGAGGGAGGGCGAACCGCACAGGCATACCTGGAATACATGACTGACGTGGGAAATGTCGTCACCTTCTGGTTCAAACTGGTAACTGCACCTACAGAGTTCAACAGCTGAAGGGTTAAAGACTCTAGGACGGTCATTATATGTCCATGATATTAAAGGTGCTGTAAGCAGAATGGTTCTTTTAGCTAACTTCCTGTCAGTTACTGCAGTTAGCAGTCCCCTCGCTCGTCCCTACGTCACCACATTAATGCACTGCGGTCTTCAAGCAGCGAGTTATCTAGCATCATCTCAGATCCATAAGTGTGATAAAACATGATAAAAACCATCAAAACAGACATTGGGAACTGAAGGATGTTTACCTGCTCCGCCATTGTAGGCGCATACACATTCACCCATCTGTTGCTCTGGCGTGCACCGGCAGTGAGACCATGAGTGTATGTATGAGTGAGACGGGTGTCGGTTTGTAGCGTTCTCTCTTCTGATTGGATATCAGTAGTGGGATCCCCGAAAAGTTTATTTGCCGATTACATGCAGAGCAGCTGACTGAGAGATCGGCTTTATGAAACGCGCACATTATGTAAGTGATCACTGTATGAATAAAGAGCGATTTAACACTTATATTAACATAAATAAACCGATTACTTCACCTTTAACAACATATGAACAAATCCTTCTGTAATAACCTTCAGAATAGTGCTGAGAATGATTATGGAAAGTTTAGTCGATGTAAGTGCTTTAGAAGTTGAGATTTTTGGTTCAGAGTATTGAGAGAAAAAAAACTAATGTTGAGATAATCCTCACCAAACATGAGGTATGATACATAGTTAGACAGACACACAGACAGACAGACAGACAGACAGACAGACAGACAGACAGACAGACACACAGACACACAGACAGACAGACACACAGACACACAGACAGACAGAACTACACCGAGCCATATCTGGAAATCAATTTTTATTTATTTTCATTATTATTATGAATATTTAGGTTATAATAATATTATAATTAATGAATGTGCTACAAGAAGATAAATACAAAGTGAAGATACACGTGATATTTTACAAACTGTACAACAGAGAACACACACTAAAATAAAAATACATTTAAAATAGTTACAGGCTCATTTTACAGTCATTATGTGTGTGTGTGTGTGTGTGTGTGTGTGTGTGTGTGTGTGTGTGTGTGTGTGTGTGTGTGTGTGTGTGTGTGTGTGTGTGTGTGTGTGTGTGTACAGTCATTTAGTCAAAATAAGCAACAAGAAAAAACATTAATGACTCACAAAACAAATTAAAAAATTCCAGAATGTTTTTCTCTGAATTTACAAAGTTTAACATTTACAATAAAACAGTTTACAAACATTAAAATAAAGTTAGGAATAACACAGACACTGGGGGCGCCTTTAGCTCAGTTGGTAGGGCGTCCCCCCCCCCATGGGCCCTTAGCTCAGTTGGTAGGGCGTCCCCCCCCCATGGGCCCTTAGCTCAGTTGGTAGGGCGTCCCCCCCCCCATGGGCCCTTAGCTCAGTTGGTAGGGCGTCCCCCCCCCATGGGCCCTTAGCTCAGTTGATAGGGCGTCCCCCCCCATGGGCCCTTAGCTCAGTTGGTAGGGCGTCCCCCCCATGGGCCCTTAGCTCAGTTGGTAGGGCGTCCCCCCCATGGGCCCTTAGCTCAGTTGGTAGGGCGCCCCCCCCCCCATGGGCCCTTAGCTCAGTTGGTAGGGCGTCCCCCCCCCATGGGCCCTTAGCTCAGTTGGTAGGGCGTCCCCCCCCCATGGGCCCTTAGCTCAGTTGGTAGGGCGTCCCCCCCATGGGCCCTTAGCTCAGTTGGTAGGGCGCCCCCCCCATGGGCCCTTAGCTCAGTTGATAGGGCGTCCCCCCCCCCCCCCCCTTAGCTCAGTTGGTAGGGCGTCCCCCCCCATGGGCCCTTAGCTCAGTTGATAGGGCGTCCCCCCCCATGGGCCCTTAGCTCAGTTGGTAGGGCGTCCCCCCCCATGGGCCCTTAGCTCAGTTGGTAGGGCGTCCCCCCCATGGGCCTCGGCCAGCAGCGGACCCGGGTTTGATTCCAGCCCGCGGTCGTTCTCTGCATGTCACTCCCCTCTCTGCCCCATTTCACCTCTGTCTCTACACTATCAATAAAGCATAAAAATGCCAAAAAAATATCTTAAAAAAAAGAAAAGAAAAATGACACAGACACTGAAATAAAATGATTTAAAATGTTTTGATTGTAGCTTCGATCAGCAGCCGCTCCGATCTGATTCTCTGCACGAACACAAAACCTGAAACACAGACAGACAGACGCACACACACACACACACACACACACACACACACACACACACACACACACACACACACACACACACACACACACACACACACACACACACACACACACACACACACACACACACACACACACACGTTCACTGTCATTAGCATTATTCAATCTGAATAAAACCAATTCCTAGTTTTTTTAAATGTGTTTGTTTACCTGGCTCCACTTCCTGCTTTGGCAGATCATGGGCGTGGCCTGGATGCAGCTGAACAGCCTATCAGAGAGCAGCGTGTCATCAGGGGGGCGGGACAAGAACTGGGCTGGAGGGGGGGAAGACACACAATGAGTTACAAAACGTGAAAGCTTTGTGTGTTTGCCTTCGTATTATTGTGAAAGGAACTCTTTTCCGTCGCAGTGTGTGTGTGTGTGTGTGTGTCTGTCTCTCTCTCTCTCTCTGTATGTGTCCCTCCATCCCTCTGTCTCTCTGTGTCCCTCCATCCCTCTGTCTCTCTGTGTCCCTCCATCCCTCCATCCCTCTGTCTCTCTGTCTGTGTGTATACAGTATACAGTGTCTCACCCATACAGATCATGTCCATCCCCAGCAGTGTTTCCCAGAGCTGTGAGTGAGTGAGTGAGTGAGTGAGTGAGTGAGTGAGTGAGTGAGTGAGTGTATGTCTCACCCATACAGATCATGTCCATCCCCAGTAGTACTTCCTCGTAGACTCTCAGTATTCCCAGAGCTGTGAGTGAGTGAGTGAGTGAGTGAGTGAGTGAGTGAGTGAGTGAGTGAGTGAGTGAGTGAGTGAGTGAGTGAGTGAGTGAGTGAGTGAGTGAGTGAGTGAGTGAGTGAGTGAGTGAGTGTGTGTCTCACCCATACAGATCATGTCCATCTCCAGCAGTGTGTCCTCGTAGACTCTCAGTATTCCCAGAGCCGTCCTGAACAGAAACTCTTCTCCATCTCTGAACCAAACATCCCAAACCCTGGAGGCCACGTCCAGAGGGAGGGGCTTCAGGTAGACAGACAGCAGCCTAAAGACAAGACAGGGTATCAGACAGACAGGCAGACAGACAGACAGACAGACAGGCCACGTCTAGAGGGAGGGGCTTCAGGTAGACAGACAGCAGCCTGAAGGAAAGGATAATTTTTTTCTTTTTTTCATTTAACTTTTATTTATCCTCCAG
>NW_027648438.1:255000-265000 GCF_949987685.1 Ammodytes marinus
TAGACATAGTAAAGTATGGGGGCCCCCTTAGCTCAGTTGGTAGGGCGTCCCCCCCATGGGCCTCGGCCAGCAGCAGACCCGGGTTTGATTCCAGCCCGCGGTCGTTCTCTGCATGTCACTCCCCTCTCTGCCCCATTTCACCTCTGTCTCTACACTATCAATAAAGCATAAAAATGCCCAAAAAATATCTTAAAAAAAAAAAAAAAGACATAGTAAAGTAGTTTTGTGAGTGAGTGTGTGTGTGTGTGTGTGTGTGTGTGTAATGTTGAAGATGGTTGTATAGGATAAATATACAAACAGACAAGGTTTAGTCAGTCAGACAGACAGACAGCTTGCAAACAGATACTTACAGATACCTGGGGGAGGGGCTTAGCCGGTGATGTCACGAACGCATCATCATCATCATCATCATCAGTGAGGTCAGAGGTCAAATCTACTTCCTGTCTGTCTGATTTACAAGATGGCCGCTCGTCAAAGTGACAGTCAGTATCCACGGCAACACAGCTACAGTTACAATGCTGAACTTTTGACACACAGTCTGATTTAGTTTGAGTGACATCTCCTCCATGGCTTAGTCCCGCCTCCTTGATGTCCACACAGCTTCTAATTGGTCCACAGTCCTGTCCATCTATTGTACAGTCGCCGTCAGGTTTCACTTTTAACCTGCAATTTGTGTCTGTGTCTATTTGATTGACATCTTCCCCAGAGCTAAATCCCGCCTTCTTTTCGTCAGCGAGGTTTCTTATTGGTCCACACTCTGTTCCACTTCCTGAATTATCTCCATCCGGGCTCGGTCCATGGCTGTGAACAACTTTAACATTTGATTTACAGTCTGTTTTAGTTTGAGTGACATCTTCTGCCAAGCTAAATCCCGCCTTCTTAACGTCAGGGCAGCTTCTGATTGGTCCACACTCCTGTCCGTCTATTGTACAGTCTCCATCAGGGCTCGGAACATGACAGTGTTTAACTTTTGACCCACAATTTGTGTCAGTTTCAGTTTGATTGACATCTTCTCCCAAGCTAAATCCCGCCTTCTTAACGTCAGGGCAGCTTCTGATTGGTCCACACTCCTGTCCGTCTATTGTACAGTCTCCATCAGGGCTAAGTCCATGGCTGTGAACAACTTTAACATTTGATTTACAGTCTGTTTTTATTTGATTGACATCTTCTCCTGAGCTAAATCCCGCCTTCTTTTCATCAGCGAGGTTTCTAATTGGTCCACAGTCCTGTCCGTCTATTGTACAGTGTCCATCTGGGCTGTGACAGTGTTTAACATTTGATCTACAGTTTGTGTATGTTTCAGTTTGATTGACATGTTCTCCCAAGCTAAATCCCGCCTTCCTGACGTCAGGGCAGCCTCTGATTGGTTCACACTCCTGTCCGTCTCCTGGACATGTGACCTGGCCGTGACCCGGGCCGATGACATCAGAGGAGGATGAGTCATGGCTTCCTTCCATCTCTCTCCAACCAATCAGGACAGAGATGCACTGCAAACACAGGAAGGAGAAATTAATAAATAAATTAATAATAAAAATATATTTTCTGAGGGTCTTATTTTTTATAAATGTTTTGTGGTATTTTCACTTTATTAGACAGTGTGCAGAGACATAGATGAAATGTGTCAGAGAGGGGAATGACATGCAGAGAACGACCCGGGCTGGATTCTAACCCGGGTCTGCTGTGAAGAGGACAGACAGACAGACAGACAGACAGACAGACAGACAGACAGACAGACAGACAGACAGACAGACAGACAGAGAGGGGAATGACATGCAGAGAACGACCCGGGCTGGATTCTAACCCGGGTCTGCTGTGAAGAGGACAGACAGACAGACAGACAGACAGACAGACAGACAGACAGACAGACAGATAGAGAGGGGAATGACATGCAGAGAACGACCCGGGCTGGATTCTAACCCGGGTCTGCTGTGAAGAGGACAGACAGACAGACAGACAGACAGACAGACAGACAGACAGACAGACAGAGAGGGGAATGACATGCAGAGAACGACCCGGGCTGGATTCTAACCCGGGTCTGCTGTGAAGAGGACAGACAGACAGACAGACAGACAGACAGACAGACAGACAGACAGACAGACAGACAGACAGACAGAGAGGGGAATGACATGCAGAGAACGACCCGGGCTGGATTCTAACCCGGGTCTGCTGTGAAGAGGACAGACAGACAGACAGACAGACAGACAGACAGACAGACAGACAGACAGACAGACAGGGGAATGACATGCAGAGAACGACCCGGGCTGGATTCTAACCCGGCTCTGCTGTGAAGAGGACAGACAGACAGACAGACAGACAGACAGACAGACAGACAGACAGACAGACAGACAGACAGACAGACAGAGAGGGGAATGACATGCAGAGAACGACCCGGGCTGGATTCTAATCCGGCTCTGCTGTGAAGAGGACAGACAGACAGACAGACAGACAGACAGAGAGGGGAATGACATGCAGAGAACGACCCGGGCTGGATTCTAATCCGGGTCTGCTGTGAAGAGGACAGACAGACAGACAGACAGACAGACAGACAGACAGACAGACAGACAGACAGACAGACAGACAGACAGACAGACAGGGGAATGACATGCAGAGAACGACCCGGGCTGGATTATGTGCCATCGCTTTATTTTAGATTTTTTGATTGTATATAAAACGGGTGGAAGTGTGTGTGTGCATGAGTTTGTCAAAATCAGAGAATATCTGCTACCTGTCTTCACTGTGTGCCCTGAAAGAAACAGTCCATTGTCAGTACACGGCCTAGGCCCTAGGCTCTGTAAACTGGTATGTAAACAAAGCAGGGTATGTAAACAAGGGGGGATAGCAGATCAAGAGGGGATATTCACTCATTTTGACAGGGGGGGAAAATCGTTGACAAGTATTTTCCATAATCACTGACTCCACCTTTACAATTCTATTCTATAAGTGACCTTCATGACACCTTTACATTGTTATTTTCTGCTTATTTTGTCTCTATAGTTTAAACAATGTCCTTAGAAACCTGTTAAGTAGAGAACGCCATGGTAGTTATTCATTAGTTTATGTTTAAAAAAAAAATGTATTTTCTTGTCTGTTATTGTTCATCTTTTATTCTGAAGGCGCAGTTGTCGGTAACACTCGTTAATCTTCGGAATCTTCCGGTCACTCACCTCTCCGGTTCTCCTGTCAGCGCCTCTCAGCCGAAACCGAGCCGTGTGTGGCGCCTGGTCCTCGGCTAAAGGTCAGCGGTGTCTCCTGGTGCATCATGCCCGCACACAGAGCCCTAAGGCCGGCATGGAGAGACAGAGAGAGACGGTCTACCCCCGGAGCTCCTCATAGCAGCTAGCTAGTGACAGGTGAGCTCAGGGGTGTGTAGGTGGAGAGAGAGAGACGCCATGTTGAGACACTTCCGGTGACGTAGGGTGGCATACGTAGGTCTGACGTCACAGCGGGGATTATGATGAGATTTATTTAATCCGATATAAAGACTGACTGTTATTGTAGCCGATGTATTATTATTATTATTTATATTTTCTTACAGTTATTGTGATGTCTCCTGTGCAATTGAAAGAAGCTGTCCTCTGAATACATTCTATCTGGTTTTGTGAAAACAGATTCCCCAATTATGTTTAAATGAGTTTAAAAGTATGAAAGAGTAATTAAGCTAAACAGGTTATATAGAAAATAATTATATTGTCAATCACGTAATTTTATTCATTGCAGCCATTCAACATCTGTCTAAATGTTCTAATGTCTAATCTTGATGTATTTCATGCCCCTGTAAAGCACTTTGAATGGCCTTGTGTGTGTGTGTGTGTGTGTGTGTGTGTGTGTGTGTGTGTGTGTGTGTGTGTGTGTGTGTGTGTGTGTGTGTGTGTGTGTGTGTGTGTGTGTAAAGCACTTTGAATGGCCGTGTTGCCCCTGTAAAGCACTTTGAATGGTCTTGTGTGTGTGTGTGTGTGTGTGTGTGTGTGTGTGTGTGTGTAAAGCACTTTGAATGGCCTAGTGTGTGTGTGTGTGTGTGTGTGTGTGTGTGTGTGTGTGTGTGTGTGTGTGTGTGTGTGTAAAGCACTTTGAATGGCCTAGTGGCTGAATTGTGCTGTAGAAATAAGCGTACCTTTCCCAGGCCTACCTATGACACCATATTGTTTAGACTTGATTTAACTGTGATTTCTGTAAACAAGAATGTTGCAATAAAATAAAAACAATGAAACCCGAAATGTTTTATTATAGTTGAAAGATTTTTTTATTTTCCAAACAAAAGGAAAATTATCTTAAATTATAAAAAGGGACAATGTGCATTTTGACACATTCACATCATTTCACCAACAGAATGATAATACTCTAGTCATGGTTAGAACCAGTAAACACTAAAACATTACAAAGGTACATTTTGAATAAAAAACATGTGTCCAATTCACGGTTTTCAGAAGCCTGTATGTGCAGTCAGTGATTCTGGAGAACGCTTGTTGTCAAAATCCCTTGTTGTCAAAATCCCTTTTAGTCAAAATCAGTGAATATCTCCTCATGATCCACTACCTGTCTGTACTGTGTGTGAGCTGAAAACAATCCAGTGTTAATACACTTTTTCTATATAATAGAATCATTTTGAGACATAATGTCAAAGCTATTGGAGAAAAATATATTATTTTTTATTAAAAAATGTGTTTAAATTTTTTTTATGGATTACATATGACCGATCAGTGTTCTACAGCACATGGAGTGTCCCCATGGAAGGAAATGTTGAACCTTTCAAATTAAAATGCATCAATCTGGTTCACTTTTCCACTTTGAGAGGAAAATTAAGAGGCTAGGCTGTGTATTAACCTGTTTACAGAGGCTAAATCAAGTGTGTTCACAAGTGATCTTGACACCAAGCGTTCTCCAGAATCACTGAGTCCACCTTTCACTGGAACAGTAACAAAAAAAAACTAAAAAATTACAAAAGTAAATTTTGTAGTACAAATTTGTCACATTCATATTTTCAGAGACGGCCATTCTAACAGTAGTCCATGCTGCCTTCCCCTCCCCATCTCCTCATGCATAGTAGACTTGCCCTCTTTATCCCTCCATCTCTCCATCTCTCCATCCCTCCTTCTCTCCATCCCTCCTTCTCTCCATCTCTCCTTCTCTCCATCCCTAAGCATAGCACCATTTGTGCAGCTTGATGTTGCGTTTGTCCATAGGCCTACTGTGTATGTAAACAAAGGGCCCACCGTAGCTAGCAACATGCCAGTTTACAGAGCCTGGGCTGTGTATTAACACCTGTTTACAGAGCCTAGGCTGTGTATTAACCTGTTTACAGAGCCTAGGCTGTGTATTAACACTGTTTACAGAGCCTAGGCTGTGTATTAACCCTGTTTACAGAGTCTAGGCTGTGTATTAACCCTGTTTACAGAGCCTAGGCTGTGTATTAACCCTGTTTACAGAGCCTAGGCTGTGTATTAACCCTGTTTACAGAGCCTGGGCTGTGTATTAACCCTGTTTACAGAGCCTAGGCTGTGCATTAACCTGTTTACAGAGCCTAGGCTGTGTATTAACCCTGTTTACAGAGCCTGGGCTGTGTATTAACCCTGTTTACAGAGCCTACGCTGTGTATTAACCCTGTTTACAGAGCCTAGGCTGTGTATTAACCCTGTTTACAGAGCCTACGCTGTGTATTAACCCTGTTTACAGAGCCTAGGCTGTGTATTAACCCTGTTTACAGAGCCTGGGCTGTGTATTAACCCTGTTTACAGAGCCTAGGCTGTGTATTAACCTGTTTACAGAGCCTGGGCTGTGTATTAACCTGCTATCTACACCTCTCTAAGCATAGCAGCATTTGTGCAGCTTGAGATTGCGTTGATCTGAATAAGTCTTGCCACACTTATCACATATGAACTGTTTCCCCCCGGCGTGGACATGGCGTTTGTGCGTCCTCAGATGACTCCCCTGCGTGAAGCTACGTCCGCACACGTCACAGTGGTACGGCTTCTCCCCCGTGTGCACCCTGACGTGCAGCTTCAGACTGTTGGCGTTGTTAAAGGTCTTGTGGCAGTCCGTACACTCAAAGGGCCGTTCTTTGGAGTGGACTCTGCCGTGGGAGATCAGGCTGCTCTGCTGGCTGAAGGTCTTGCCACACTCAGAGCAGGTGAACGGCCGCTCTCCGGTGTGGATGCGTCGGTGGATCTTCAGGTTGACGGACTGGCGGAAGGCTTTGCCACACACCTCAAGAAGGAGAAAAATGAAATATATGGATTTAGATTTGTGTTAGAAATGTCAAGCAAAAAATTTAAACTCATCACTTGCAACCAACCTATTAGTCAAGCTACACAAGGCACGTTGCTTGTTATATTTCATTTATGATCATCAGAGGAAAATTAGACTGTTTCAGAAATATTTAAAAGTTCCTCATAGCTACTTTAAGGTGCAGTGTGTAATATGACATCATCAAGAAAGTTCTACAAAGTTCTAGAATGCAACGCTCCCTGGGTAACCCCACCCCTTTAGAATAATAACAGAAGCTACAGTGGCCTTCAAGGACAAGAACAATTCTAAATTTTAAACAATGCACCTGATGACATTCCAACTAGTCCTTGGTCCAAGATATGCAGAAATATGGACATATACGAGACCCTTTATAAGGGAAAAAATAATAATTCTAAAAAAAAAATTCAGCTATTATGCACTAAATTAAATGTACTTATGGATATTATAATTACTTTCTACAAAATCTGCTAGGAAATAAAACCCAAAATTCTACACACTGCAGATTTAAGTTAAGATTCTTTATTAGTCAAGCTAAAGGCACGTTGCTTGTATATCCGTTATATATTTGTCTAAGTGAGTCATGCTTGTGTATTTGTCATTGTGCCTTTACTCCTAGTGGGGTTAGGGTTAGGCTAACCCTCTTGGACCAGACCAATACTGTAAATAAGAAACTGTTCTTCATGTTTTATCTGGAAAAATAAAGGTTAAATAAAATAAAATGTGTTATATTTCATTTATGATCATCAGAGGAAAATTAGACTGTTTCAGAAATATTTAAAAGTTGGATGGATAGATAGATAGATAGATAGATAGATAGATAGATAGATAGATAGATAGATAGATAGATAGATAGATAGATAGATAGATAGATAGATAGATAGATAGATAGATAGATAGATAGATAGATAGATAGATAGATAGATAGATAGATAGATAGATAGATAGATAGATAGATAGATAGATAGATAGATAGACGGAAGGCTTTGCCACACACCTCACAGCTGTAGGGGCGCACGCCGCTGTGTATTCGCTGGTGAGCCTTCAGATTAACGGCATGACGAAACGTCTTAGGACACTCCTCACACTTAAAGGGTTTCTGGGGAGAAAGAGGAGAGAAATGATTTGGTTTATTTCACCTTTATTTAAAGCTGGGGTAAGTGATTTCTGATTGGTCAAAATTAACATGAGCGGTACACTTTGACCAATCAGAGCGAGGCTCCGATTAAAAAAAATAAAAAAAAACATTCTCTGTTCTTATTGGCTGTTGGGACTGTCAACTGTTCTAATCTCTATCCCAACTTCTATTTTCTCCCCAAATTCTCCACCCCAGCTTTAATACACGAAAGTTCATAAAGCTGCTACGAGGAACTTTTAAATATTTCTGAAACAGTCTCATCTTTCCTCTGATGATCATAAATTACATGTAACAGCAAACGAGACCAACAGTGCAGAGAACGCTGTTTTTATATAGTTTTTCTTAATGCCTTTGTCATGGGTATACGCTCACCCAGGAACAACAGCTGGCGTGGTAAAAACACTACCGCTACAACTACTTTTTCCAAAGTGGCTAATACAACTGATAATAGCTTGTTTACTGTTACATATAATTTATGACCATCAGAGGAAAAATGAGACCGTTTCAGAAATATTTAAAAGTTCCTCGTAGCACCTTTAAACTGCTTTACAATATAGAATTGACATGCACTGATATTTTTTTTTAACCTTTATTTCTCCAGGTAAATCCCATTGAGACCGAAGACTCTTTTTCAAGGGAGACCTGTTTTCCTTTCCCACGTTACCATTCACACACACATTCACACACCGATAGCAGCAGGCTAACTATCGACATTCACACGAGGCAAGGTGGGTGAAGTGTCTTGCCCAAGGACACAACAACCATGACACAGGTGGCAGGGCGGGGATCGAACCTCCAACCCTTCGATCATCAGCCGACCCGCTCTACCAACTGAGACACAGTCGCCCCAAATATATATTGACGCTATTAGTAGCAATGAATGTAACACATCACATCGTAGTAAATAGTAAACAGTAACCACTTACCTGTCCGGTGTGTATGAGGTCGTGTGTCTTCAGCGTCACAGCCCGGGTGAATCCCTTCCCACACACTCCACACACAAACACCTTCTGCCCGGTGTGTGTGTGGGCGTGTCTGTGTAGGTTCTGCAGCAGGTTAAAGCTCCGCCCACACACATCACACCTGTGCGGCGTCTCCCCCGTGTGTATGATAGAGTGAGTCTTTAGCTGGCTCTGTTTGGAGAAGGCTTTACCACAGTCTGAGCACGTGTACGGACGCTCCCCTGTGTGTGTGCGCGCGTGGCTCTGGAGGCTTTGACGCTGGCGAAAATCCTTCCCACACACGGTACATCTGTAATAATAATAATAATAATAATAATAATAATAATAATAATAATAATCTTTATTTGTATAGCACCCTTCATACATGGAATGCAGCTCAGAGTGCTTTACAGTCACAACATAAAGAAAATATAAAACAAAACACTAGGGACGGCCATTTTGAATTTTTTCTTTAACCGGTTAACCACAAGAATTAACGGTTGTTAACCGGTTAACCGTTAAGATTTAATGTAATGAAGCCTATTTATAGTGAAATACATGAAACATTAGAGAGAGACAGTCAGACAGACACACAGACAGGCAGGCAGACAGACAGACAGACAGACAGACAGTCAGTCAGTCAGACAGACAGACAGAGAGACAGACAGACCTTACCTAAAGGGTTTCTCTCCGGTGTGGATGAGGTGGTGAGCCTTGAGGTTTCTCTGACAGCTGAAGGCCTTTCCACAGACTGAGCAGGTGAAGTATCTCCAGCTGAGGCTCTGGAGGAGGAGAGGAGAGGAGGGGGGGGCAGGCGTAACCATGGTGAGAGCTGACGGACAGGACGAGATCTCACTGTCCACAGCTTCTAATCGCACTCCTGGGGGGGAGGGAGGGAGGGGGGGAGGGAGAGAGGGAGAGAGAGAGGGAGGGAGAGAGAGAGAGAGAGTTGATTTAAATATTGTGATGCTAGCAATTTGAAAAATAATAAATGTCATTAAACATGTGTGTGTGTGTGATATAATATATCTTTTTAAATATTTCAATTTGGGATATTTTCTTTAAGGAACACAAACACACAAACAAAAGTTCTACTCAGACTCCTAGGAGGGAGAGAATGTTTATTTAGAGTTGATTTAATCTATTCATTGTGATGCTAGCAGGTTCCATTACATTACATTTTATTTAGCTGAGGCTTTTCTCCAAAGTATCTTCCATTAAGGTCATTCAACCATGAAGGAACTAACTCAGAACAGGAATCACTCAGAACTATAGCTTCAGATAAACCAAGCTACAAAGTGACACACGCAGGCAAGTGTAACAAGTCTACAGTCGTTGTGCTAAGCTAAACTAAACTAAACAGTCATTGAATGTATTATTATTTTTAAGATATTTTTTTGGCATTTTTATGCTTTATTGATAGTGTAGAGACAGAGTTGAAAT
This sequence comes from Ammodytes marinus, assembly GCF_949987685.1. Classification (NCBI taxonomy): domain Eukaryota; kingdom Metazoa; phylum Chordata; class Actinopteri; order Uranoscopiformes; family Ammodytidae; genus Ammodytes; species Ammodytes marinus. The sequence goes on from NW_027648438.1 coordinate 264,763, forward strand.
GGGGCAGAGAGGGGAGTGACATGCAGAGAACGACCGCGGGCTGGAATCGAACCCGGGTCCGCTGCTGGCCGAGACCCATGGGGGGGGGGGGGGGGGGCGCCCTACCAACTGAGCTAAGGGGGGGGGGGGACGCCCTACCAACTGAGCTAAGGGCCCATGGGGGGGGACGCCCTACCAACTGAGCTAAGGGCCCATGGGGGGGACGCCCTACCAACTGAGCTAAGGGCGCCCCCTTTGT